>NC_134483.1:530449899-530512399 GCF_040206685.1 Ascaphus truei
GAGGGCTGTTTGTGTGTGTGTGTGTGTGTAAAGAGGGCTGTGTGTGTGTGTGTGTGTGTGTGTGTGTGTGTGTGTGTGTGTGTGTGTGTGTGTGTGTGTGTGTGTGTGTGTGTGTGTGTGTGTGTGTGTGTGTGTGTGTGTGTGTGTGTGTAAAGAGGGCTTGTGTATGTATGTATGTAAAGAGGGCTGTTGTGTGTGTGTGTGTGTGTATATTATAATAGAGAGCGCGAGGTGTGTGTGTGTGTGTGTGTGTGTGTGTGTGTGTGTGTGTGTGTGTGTAGAGAGAGAGAGAGAGAGATTGTATTCACCATTTTATTTTAATCAACAAGTACAGTAAAAGCATAAAAGAAAATGTAGAAGCGATAAAAACATTAAATCAATACGACTAGGAATGTCACAGTTATGATAAAAAGCATACCCTTAGCCTATAATGGTAATAATCTCCTCAGATCAGGGACTTATTGGCCAGTAATGCCCTCTTCTTTGGGGATTATTCCTTTATTATGCCCCGCAGCATTTCCATTTTCTGTATCTTGTTTCTGCTTCCTTACTGACTGGGGCGTTTGAGTAATATATCCCTGTTGGCTGTAAAATGAGGTGTATCTTATCAATATATCAATATCGTACCAATATATGTTGTCATTCTGCTTCCTTCATGTATACTTCACTATTTCCCCCCCCCCACCCCCCATATATATAGTACTTGATATCAAATGAATTGTGTTCGACACATGGTTGGTGCATTCAGTTTTTTCCAAAGGAATCACATATGAATAATATGTATTTCCTGATCACCCTGGCAGTGGGCACCATTGGGTTAATCCCTTCTCACTCTAGGTAGGACAGGAAGTAGACTTTTGCAGGTAGGCCATATAAGGCCCCTCCCTCTACCTTAGTCTTTTTCCTGTCCTCACAGCTAGGAGTAGGATTTGTTATTTTCTAACAGGGCTCACCTACTGCACCTTGTGCAAATAGCCAGGGTCTCAGCCTCTCTGCCCTGAAGCTCCGCGATGCGCCTACGGGTGGCGAGACGGAGACCCCTTAGAGTCGGGGGAGCCCCTGTTGGGGGGGGGGGGGGGGAACAGCTGCAGCCGCGCAGGACCGATCAAAGGCGCACAGCAGCTGCAGCTGGGAGCCGTGGAGGCCCAGACTCACCGCATAAGCGTATGGTACGCTGCGGTAAAGTACCCAGCAGCCCGCTACAGGCGGAGGGGGGAGCAGCCATAGCTGCGAGCAGAGGAGGCTCAATTGACCGCACTAGCGTATGGAACGCGGCGGTGAACTACCCCAGTAATTCTGCTGCGAACCGAAGGAGGTTAATATTGACCGCATGTGTATCTGAGATACTGCGGAAAAAGGGGTACAGTGCAGGTGGCCGCTCGGGAGCGTGCGCGACACGGCACGCCGGCAAATGCGTACAGACACGCGAGCCGTGCACGAGCACTTGATGACGTCAGATAAGCGACGACCACACGGTGTATGTGTGAGTGAAAGCTGCAGCATGGAACGCTCAGCAGGGAGAAGCCAAGTGCTGGATTCAAAAATGGAAACACCCAAACTTCAGTTCCCAAGACTAGGTGAGTCCTTAGTTTTAGTTCTGCATGGGAAAGAGAGATGGTATATGTACATTAGGGTGTATGTTTAGTATTTATTTTGTTTTTATAAATTAGTTCGGTGGTTACCCTCCCAGAAGCAGGATCTTCAAAGGGACGGGGGGGAATCCCTGCAACATAAATGAAAGGTTGCTAAGAAAACTAAATGGTGTTCAGCTTGTGAGAAACCAGCCCTAATAGGGAAGTAATTATGTGAAGATTGTCTTAAGACACCTGCAGGTGATACCAATGAACAAATGAGCATTTCTTTATTGATGAAGGAGGCTGTTAAACAGAGAGTTGATGCGGCAGTACAGCAAGCTGTTAACCCTGCGCAGGAAGATCTAGATCCCAGACCAGTCTGGATAAGGGGAAAAGTTTTTCATCATATGGGTCTGAAATTGATTGTTTTTATGTGTCAGAGAGTGAAATGGATTCATCAGATCAAGATATTCAGGAAGGAATCTGAATTTGATGTAGAAAGGGTGGATCCACTCATCAAAGCCATGATACAGGTTTGGAACTGGAAGACATTGAGGAGTTAACCCACAAAAAAGATAAAAATTTGGGGGCGAGACAAAAAGTGTCCTGGCTGCCTCAAGAGTTTAGGCTAAGCAGGCTGCTACTGCTGCTGCTACTGCTGCTACTGCTGCTACTACTGCTACTACTACTACTATTATTGCTACTGCTGCTACTGCGGCTACTACTGCTAGTACTGCGGCTGCTTTAAAAAGGTAGAGTCTTTACTATCCATCAAGTAGTTAAGGACCTCATTCAGGTGGAGTTGGCGCAACCAGACGCCAGAGTATTTACGCCTAAAAGGTTTGGGAAGATGTATCCATTCCCACAAGAGGAGGTAACATTTTGGGATGTCAGCCCAAAGGTGGATACTGCTATTTCCAGAATAGTAGAGAAGACCCCAATTCCAATAAGGAACTTGCGTCATTGGAGGACGCTATGGATAGGAAGAAGATACGTATGGAAGAAAACATACGTTACCGCAGGAACATCCTCATACCTGCCATAATTGCCAACATTGAAGAAGCAATACACAAAGGTGGGGAAAGAAGTGCTATTCTTAAGCACTGTCCGAAGTAAAATGAGCAGCAAAATCTATGGTGCTGGCGGTATCAGCAAGAAGGGCTTTATGGCTCAGACAGTGGATGGCTGACACAGCATCAAAGAACAACTTGTGTGGATTACCATTGAAGGTGAGTTCCTCTTCGGTAACAAACTGGATGCAATAATAACAAAAGCATCAGGAGGTAAGAGCATTTTTTACCTCAAGAAAGCAGAAGATTCGGTTTCCAACAGGCTAATAGAAACCAATATAAGGAAGCAAAGGCATATAGACCTGGCAGGTCATCTCCAAGACAAACAACATGGAGGGACGGGCAGGACCGGCTTTTTTTTTTTTTTTTTTGTGACAGTTGCCAGTAGGAGGGCGACTGAAGCAGTTTTTCTGCAACATGGGCCCAAACGATACAGGACAATTGGGTATTACAGACCATTCATCAGGGGTACAGTATAGAATTTAGAGAGATGCCAAGAAGAAATATGTTCTTAATAACATGGATACAGTCCAAGGAAAAAAGAAGGCAGAATAATTCGGCTTTAAAGAAATTATTACAAGCAGAAGTAATAAAGAAGGTACCTCAGGAAGAGGAAGTGAAATTTATTCCAGAATTTTTCTAGTAAGGAAACCTACAAGGGAGTACAGAGCAATTCTAAACCTAAGAAGTGTGAACATGATTATTCAAGAGCTACAACCAGGAGACTGGATGGTGGCAATAAGACTTAGAAGATGCTTATCTACAGGTGCCCATAACAAAGGGACACCAAAGATGCCTAAGGTTTACAGTAATCAAGATCATTATCAGTACACAGCACTGCCATTTGGTCTGGCGACTTCCCCAAGGACGTTTATAAAGGTTCTAGCCCCTCTAGTGGCAGAAATGAGAAGAGGGGTAGATATATACCCATACCTGGACGACATCTGGGTAAAATCAGGGAGTCTGGAGAAACTCCAACAAGACCAGAAGATGGTATAACCTTTCTGGAACACCACAGTTGGTTAATAAACAGAAACAAGAGCCATCTCATGCCACTCAGCTGTTAAGATTTCTGGGGGTAGAATTTGATACAGCAAAAGGAGAAGTGAGACTACCAGACGCAAAGAGGCAAGACATAGCCATGCAACAAAGAAGCACAGGAAAGCTACCAGGACTTCAGCAGAAGAATGCATGAAGCTCCTAGGGAAATTCGCTTCAACATTAACCGGCAGAAAATGGGCAGCAATACATATGAGACCAAGAATCTTGTTACACCCACACACAAAACAAGAATTAAAGTGGTGGGAAGATACCCGAAACCTGGGAAAAGGACAAACACTACACCCAGTGCACTGGGTAAGAATTACAAGTCAATGGCACTGTGGCTTAGTTGGTTAAAGCGGCTGTCTTGTAAACAGGAGATCCTGAGTTCAGATCACAGCAATGCCTTGTCTTAGTCCCATGCACGTTTCTTAAACAGATGCGAGCAACACAGGTCGGGGTGCCCAGATGGGAGAAACATTGGTGCAAGGAACCTGGACAAACCAGGAAAAGCATCTTCCATCAAAGCTGCTGGAATTAAAAGCAGTACAAGGGCCTTAGAAACTTTCCAAGACCATATAAGAGGTGGCTGTATAAAAATAGAATCAAACAACAGGTCAGTTGTCAAGTATATAGCCGATTAAGGAGGAACCAGGAGCAGAAAGCTGATGAACCTCACAGCAGAAATCCTCTTTTGGGCAGAGTGCCAAAATTACAAAAATTACAGCCATACATATCCCAGGACTAGAAAATGTCACAGCACACTTTCTAAGTCGGAGCATCATACACCCAGGAGATGGGGCATTATAGCCACAGGTGTTTCAAGAACTGGTAGAGCGATGGGGTCAGCCAGACATAGATCTCATGGCGACACACCAAAACCGCAAGGTAAGGAACTACTGTGCCAGACAGTTTCATCCAAGCGCACAGGGTACAGATGCTCTCAGTTTCAAATGGCACTTCAAGTTGGTATACCTGTTCCCTCTAATTCCCTTAATTCCGGAAACAATCAGGAAAACAGGGAAGACCAAGCAGAGGTGATATTCATAGCACCCTACTGGCCAAGAAGGCTTTGGTTCACACACTTGGTAAATATGGCAGTAGATACACCATGGCACATACCAGATCGCAAAGGTTTGATGCGACAGGGGTCAATATGTCATCCGAATGCCAAACAATGGGCTTGACGGCATGGCAATTGAGCAGGAAACATTGAGACTGAAAGGTTGTTCCGACAAAACAATCCAAACCCTTTTACAAGCAAGGGAAAGTTCCACATCGAAAGTATACCATAGAATCTGGCTTTGCTTTCGCGATTGGGGTGAAAAGGGAAAACAGAAGTCCTTTCACCTAGAATTGTATCAATTGTGGAGTTCCTGCAAAAAGGATTTGAGAAAGGTCTCAGTCTCAGCTCGTTGAAAGTACAGGTGTCTGCACTATCAGCCTTGTTGGAAAGAAATCTGGCAATGGAAAGATTGATCATCAGATTCTTTCAGGCAGTTAAAGGTTAAGGCCTCAAATCAAGAACAGGGTACCTACAGGGGACTGGTCCCTAGTATTGGATGTACTAACAGCAGCTCCGTTTGAACCTATACAGGAGATAGGCTTGAAATGGTTATCATGGGAAATGGCGTTTTGATAGCAATCACCTTAGCAAGGAGAGTGGGAGAACTACAGGCTCTATCAGCCAAGGAATCATTCCTAGTCATACATCAAGACAAGGCAGTTCTCAGTCCAGTACATCAATTCCTGCAAAAAGTTGTATCACAGTTCCACATGAATCAAGAAATTGTGATTCCGACATTCTGTCCAGATCCAAAGAATAAGAAAGAAGAAAGACTACACAAGTTAGAGGTGGTAAGATGTCTAAAAGTGTACCTGGAAGGATGCGAGATATCAGAAAGTCAATTCCAGAGGGACCGAAGAAAGGTCAAGAAGCTTCAAAGACAACAATTTCCCAGTGGATAGTGTCTTGTATTAAAAGGCTTATGAAAGCAAAGGACAAGATAAACCTTTGAACATTAAAGCTCATTCTACAAGGGCCATGTCTACTTCATGGGCATTTAAAGCCCAGGATACACCAGGACAGATTTGCATAGCGGCAGTCTGGTCCTCATTCAATACATTCTTGAAATACTACAGACTAGACGTACAATCATCAGCTGACGCAAGCTTTGGGCGTAGAGTGTTAGGAACTGTAGTAAAATAAAGTGTAAAGTGTATTAATAAAGGTCAAACTGATAAGGCATTAAACTGGTGTTGTCTATTCTGATGTATCCCTCCCTAAAATTTGCACTGCTTGGGTATGTCCCAATGGTGCCCACTGCCAGGGTGATCAGGAAAGGAGAAAATTTAAAACAACTTACCGTAATTTTCTTTTCCTGGAACCATGGCAGTGGGCACATAGTTACCCTCCCTATGTATGTCTAATGCCTATCAGTTATATATTTCAGCTATGGAAGAATCGTAAGACTAAGGTGCAGGTAGAGGGAGGGGCCTTATATGGCCTACCTGCAAAAGTCTACTTCCTGTCCTACCTAGAGTGAGAAGGGATTAACCCAATGGTGCCCACTGCCATGGTTCCAGGAAAAGAAAATTACGGTAAGTTGTTTAAATTTTCTCCTTTCTCTAGCGTCCCTTCATGACAATGGGGTATTAGGCCACTCCTAGTTGAAGGCAGGACACAGGTCTGCTGATGTAAACGTGCTATAAAAAGTGTCCCTTGTCTCCTATTGATTCAGTTGTCTGCGTCCTGCCCCCTTAGGAGATGACCCTATCTATGCTACAGGTTTTTTTTTTTTTCGTTCATTGGCTTTGAGCCACCCTGTCCTCACTCCGATATCGGGACGCCCCTAAACACTGTTGTGGGAGTATAATATGTACACAAACTTACCTGAGCATTGAGGGAGGCAATCGGATTGCGTGAGGAAGCAACGTTCTAGCAGCGTTCCCATGCCAGGTGCTTCCCCCATAATGAATGACCTGGAAGAAGCGAAGCCCGATTCCTGTGACAGATACGCAACGTTCTGGCCATCGGCAGGTGGGGAGGAGTAAAGCCTGGGACACGGATAGCAGAAACGCCACGTTTCGGTTGGTGGTTCTGATTACAAACTTAACACTCCCTGGGGAATAACCTTTTACATACAGGTTAATTACTAAGGCTGTATTTTCAGTTGTATGCAGGGTAGATGTAGGGATTGCTCATGGCTTTTCTTTGGGTGCAAGGCTGAATTATTATTATTATTATTAGGTAAAGATTCATCCACAAGAACCAAACATGTTGTGCAAAACGTAAGTATAATAGTTGCCTGCATTGCAATGATAAATGGACGCCTGATTCCTCATACACTGTCAAACGTGCATTAGGAAAGTTGCCTCGGAGGGTGCACCCTTTCAAATGTTACATGGTTTAAATCGTCCATGATGGAAACATTTGTCTGCCAGAATTTAAGTCAAATCGCCTGCTATAAGACACAAACAAGATTGGCCTCCAGAATTAGATTCTGACTTTTCTGTGTAGGGTTACCCAATGCATCTGATGTCTTTGGTCACTCATCCTCAGATAAAGGATAATTTAAGAAGGAACAGCCCAATGTTAATCTTGAAGGAATTGGCCGGTGAAGATATTTTTTACCGTTTGTATAGACGGGGAAAAGAACACGGTCCCGTTGGGAAGGTTGTTCTGGGTGAAGAAAAGAATCGGAACCCTCCTCGTTCATAATGTAATAACTGAACTGGTTAACAATTAATGGGGGGGGGGGGCAGTGAAAGGAAGAACAATATTCTTAAGAGATTGCAGAAGATGTATCCATTTGACAATGAAGTTAAAGATGCGTGCTAACAGCTGCCTATGGCGTATGCTGCTATAGACAGACTAACCAGACATACTTATATCTCACTAGAAGACGCCTCCGCCTTTAGGAATCCAGTTGAGAAGAGAATTGAAAGCCTCCAAAAAAAATCATTTAAATTAAAAAAAAAAAAAACACTTGGAACCGCATTCAGCAACAACTTGTTGATCACGTACCATGAAGATTTGTTTTCCAAAGACGTCAAGATGCAATCGGTCAGGTACTTCCAGGAGGAAAATACTTGAAGATTGCATGATATTTTCAGAACCATTGCATTTCCTTGGGAATGCTTCATTAGACGACAAGGTTCATCAGCACTATCCGTAGCAGCTAGAAGGGCCTTGTTTTTGAAGCCTGGCTCGCCTGATGTTTCATCTAAAACAAGCTAATCTCCGTTTCCATCTGATGAGGTCATTTGTTTGGCTCAGAACTTAAGGCAATTATCACTGGGGGGTAAAAACGCTTTTTTTTTTTTTTTTTTTAACTACAAAATCTTTTGGGCAACCTAGATTTCTGATCTGAGACGGTACATCATCTTCAGAAATATCAAGACGATCTAGACAAAAGTAAGGGCATGGATGTCCTGGTCCCAAGATTGCTAATTACAGAGAAATAGAGGGCCCCATCTGAAGACGTTATGAGATATAGGTATATATCTATCATGGAGGCACAAGGAGTCTACAAGCAGGAAAATAAGTCTCCAAAAAATTGAGTGAAATGGTTAGAACAAAGTGTTCCTGCACTTTCTGTAATACTGGGGTGGGAAAGTGTCTCGGCAGGTTATTGGAGTAAGAACAAAATACTGTAGATTATGGACATTGGTTTCCTTAATTCATACATTTTTCAACAAATAATGCAAAAGTGGGATTAGCCACAAGGTGCAGGTTTAAAGGTGGCTTTCGTGGATATCCTAGCAACACCTGGGAGCTTACCAATGATATAGATTCTTCCACCTTTTCCACTGATTCCAAGGGTAATCCAAAGAATCAAGTCGAAGAAAGCAAATGTAATTCTAATACCTCGATCATGGCCTAGGATATAATAAATGTTAAATAAATGTCCATAGACCATCCGTGGCGTCTTCTAATAAACCCAGATCTGCTTTATGAAGGATGTGTATTACCTATCCGAACCTAAAGATGTCAGTGCTGTGTTTTTACAGAAACTAGTTCCAACAAACGAACGTATACAAGCATTTAATAAAGCAGTGACCAAGGATTAGAGTCCCATCTTTACCATGGTCTTTCATCTTGGTCCCAGAAGCCCTCAAATTAGCTCCTTTTGAACCATTGGAGTTAATATCCATGAAGTGATCCTCACTAAAATGACTTTTATTTAATTATTATTTTTTTTAGCAGTGAGTTACTCAGCAGGAAACGTCAGCGAGCTAAGCGCATTATCGTGTGAGTGGCAGGAACAAGCCCCACCTTCCACACTCCAGTAGTATCACCATTTAACTTGTATCAAGATGCAGAAAGATTACTTGGAAGAAAGTCGTGCTCGTTGTAGGAGCATTCAAAATATATGTGGAAAGAAGTGGAACAAGGAAGTCAAAATGTCCACTTTTCAGGTCTAAGAAGGTTGTTCAGCTTCAACAGCCACGATAGCCAGATGGATTAGGGCAAAAATGTAGAGAGACTACCGAATTATACATAACGGTGCTCCAATGAGGGAGAAACTATTCCAATAGAGCAATGGCACCTTCCTGAGAAGAGAAGCAACAGGCAACTTTAGAGTGGTTCTGCAAAGCTCAATACATTTGCCAAACATTGCGGAGTGGATGTACTGGCATCAGCAAATACTAGCTGTGGAGGAAATAATTTTCTCCCACCCGGTTTCATTTGGGACTGCTTTGGGGACGTCACCATTATTATGCACGGCCATGGAGGAACGCTGGAGAAAATGGAGCGTTTTCTCACCAATATATTCGTTTCTCTCAGACCGTCTATGACCGCGCATGCAGTGTTTCCGCCCCTGTGATATTCTTCTTTTCTCTTTTGATCTGCTGCACTTTATTTTCCTGATTTTTGTTTTCTATAAGCTTGGCTGGACCAGACAACGGACATACCAGGCACATTTTCTACAGCACCTTTACATCAGCTGCCCTCTGTCCTACCTCCAGCTGGGGGTGGTCTAATGCCGTATTGTCACGTAGAGACTGAGAAATTAAATTATAAGTAAGAACAAATGTATCTTTTTTTTTTTTCATATATTGATTTCTGCATCATAGCCCAACACTACAAGCGCAGACATAATAACTTTTATACGATCTCAAAGAGATGTGAGCTCTTGAAAAATTGGCTTCCACTTCACAGGTGAGACCATCAATCAACGTTTTCAGTGCCAGAGGTCAGGCGCCCCCGGACGTCTGGCAAATGCCGTCACATAACCGCCTCCCGGCCATGTGGAAGGGGCTCCACTTCTGTTTCGATCGGGGTGACCGCTCCATTGGAGAGGTGTGCCTGATCAGCCGCTGGAAATGAGCATTGTTCCATGCTGTGCCTAGTACAGATGCAAGCGTTCGTTATGGCCCAGATTCTGAGGAAATCTGTGAGCTTGTCAGTACAGTCCATAGACGCTGTAATCGCCCATCGGATTAACATAGCGGGGGTCCATTTTAGTAGGACCAGTGGAGTGTCTGTGAGATGCTCATGGATTTGCCTCAGACGCTGGGCCAGAACCGACGGTTTCATCTGTACATCAATAGGGACTCCGGTAAAGCTTCACCATGGTCGCATAATAACTTAGAAAAATGGTTTTTAAATACTTGTCAGATTTGGATAAAAAGGTATCAGTCACCCAGATGTTACCAGGTCAGGGCCATTAGTACACTTTGTCCTGGGAAGGATTGTCCCTTTTAAGTAAGCCACGTTCCTCCACATCTGATCAATGTCACATGTGCAGCGAAGGAATGCATCGGTGATAATACTGTACACCCAGGTTAGTACGCAGACCAGGATCCCCATCACTGTGTCACGCCCTGTACCAGAGCGGGTTTGTTAGCAGAATTTGCGCATTGTCTCCGTTGTGTTCACCGCGTTGTATTTGTCTCCGCAGCGCTGGGGTGGGACGGACAGGCACTTTCGTAGTAATAGATGCCATGCTGGACATGATGAATTCAGAGAAGAAGGTCGACGTTTACGGGTTTGTGAGCCGGATCCGAGCTCAGCGCTGTCAGATGGTACAAACAGATGTGAGTAGAGAAATGGAATCGGCCATGCTTTTAATAATCGCTTTCTGGGAGGCTTAACCAGGACAGGTAACATGAGTGAACAATATATTACCCACCAGTAGAGGGGGCTGTTCAGGAAATGTACGGTGCCATACTTTATTTCAGTGGCTTTCAACCTGTGTCCTGTGGAAAACAAATTACTAGTGGTCATTATTTTACCTTAATTTTAACAAAAATGCCAAGGTTTTTCATTTTATAATTTGGTTGTACTGCAGTGGCATGAATTGTATGTAATGTAGAACACAGGTTTTGTTTTATAAATAAGCCCCGCCATAGCAATAGAAATTTTCCATACGTAGAGTAAGTGTACTAGGGTTCCACAATGTCACAATATATTTTTAAGGGGTTCCACAATGTCACAATATATATTTGGGGTGCTCTGCCATTGGTATCAGGGGAGATGCGCGAATGTCTTCAGATTGGCTTTACTATATTTTGGGCGTGTTGTTCTTCTCCCTTTTCTCGTTTTCGCTCGCTATTTGTGGCAGTTCACATAGCTCAGAATTGTGCCACTTTCTACCAGAACGTAGTGAAGATGATGGCAGTATTTAACGTGGCAGGGGCCCTGGCACATTGGCTTTTAATGCTTGGCACCGTTGTTGGAAGATCCTGGCTAGTTTTTGCACCTGTTTTTGTGAAAGAACTGCCACGTTTTTCCTGGTTGGCGAACGTCGCACATCTCTACGTCAAAGGTTGAGGGGACCAGTGCAGGTTTCCTACAGACTTGTGCAATGCACGCCCGGACCACAGTGTGCCGGGGTCGTTGTTACATTAGGACTTGAGGTCGGTCGCTTTCTTTGTGCAGTTTGTATTCGCGTTTCATTAGTGTAACAGGGTTTTCCTTGTGATTCAGATGCAGTACGTGTTCATTTACCAAGCGCTGCTGGAACATTATCTGTACGGAGACACAGAGCTGGAAGTTACGTCTCTGGAAACCCACTTACAGAAGTTATACAATAAATTGTCTGGGACCAGCAGCAATGGTCTGGAGGAGGAGTTTAAGGTAATTACTGGCATGGGGGGGAAACGTCCATAGCATGTTTAACACATCCTTCCATGCACCTCTGAGTTGGGTTAAGGAAGGTCCGGCCACCTCTATGCTCTGGCGGGCAGCAGTAACATGATCGTCATGCTGATCAGTTCGTTTTCAGGCAGATGTGAGAACAAACTCCTGAGGATGACCTTTCCATGTTCTCCGACGGTTACAGTATGCCAGGCTCTTTATACAACTAGATGTTATTTGTTTGTTCTTTATACCTCTGGGAAACGGCAAAGTGACCTGGCAGGTTTAATGTATTTTCTGTGCCTAATCCTTGAGTAGTGGTCTGTTACAGCGGGGCATCTGCACATGTTAGGGGTTAAAAACATGGGGGATTTGATTTAATGAATCAAATTCATTGTTCTTTCTTTGTGAACATTGCTACTGGGTGTATAAACTCCGCCATCCCAAGGAAAGAGCAGGTGAGGTGGTGAGGAGATATTTTTTTTTTTTTTTTACAAAAACCTCATTGATCAGCCTCATGTTGCAGCTATTGTGAAAAACTGTTACTTCCAAATCCATTGGATGAGACAAATTAAAGCGTTTCTCTCCAAAATCAATCTACAGATAGCAGCACTGGCTGTGGTCCTCTCCAGACTGGATGTGACAAATTCTCTGCTGATGGGTCTCCAAAAATATAAGATCAAAGCCCTGCCACAGATACAAAACGCCACAGGCCGTCTCAGCTGGCAGGGCAAGGCGAGACCGCATCGCACCAGTATTACAAAATCTGCACTGGCTCATAAGCACAAAGCGTTCATTTTAAGATCTTGACACTCACCTTTAAGGCTATCCGTGGACTAGCACACCCCCCAATTGGGCTCTCAGATCTGCCATCGCCCCTCAACTGATTGAGCTTCAGTTTAAGGTCGATAAAGCGGTGGGAGAGTTTTTCAGGAGCCGCCCTGAGACTAGAATAAGCTCCTCGCTGCTCTAAGAAATCAGGAGGCTTTACTTGCATTCAGAAAGGAATTAATAACCTTCCTTTTAAAAACAAATCATTACAAACAGACCCATGATACCCTGGCAGCCAGATCTCCCGCTCCCATTCATGTTTCCTGCCCTTTGTTGGTCTTCCTCGTCGTTCCCCTGTATGTTTTCTGTAGGTCCCGGTGATAGGCCTGGGATGGGTGTCCTCCCTAATTTCCTACACCCGCTCTAGTACTGCGGTTTCTTGCGCATAAATATATTTAAAGCCCAGCACAAGCCATACGTTCTAGTAATATTGAGGTTACAACGTATCAAGATCAGAGTAGGCAGATATAGTCTCTTAGTTAGAGGGGTATTGCTAGAAATGTGTTGTGCTTTAAGAGGTAACAGAAAATAAAGTAACATGAATTATCCTGATTTACAAAAGTGTGCAGGAAACGTAAAGGGCTGCTGTGAGCAAATGAACTGAATTAGTGGATGGTCAAATCCCCTCACGCTGTGCGCGCGCGCGATCCCCTCACGCTGTGCGCGCGAGCGCGATCCCCTCACGCTGTGCGCGCGCGCGATCCCCTCACGCTGTGCGTGCGCGATCCCCTCACGCTGTGCGCGCGTGCGCACACGCTCTCCCAAGCTTTGTGCTCGAGGAGACACTGGAGCTATACTTTCCTGCTCGGAACAGGGTCACGTGACCCTGCTCTGACAAATGGGAAGTGAGAGGGCGTGTTCTGCTCTCCTGTCACAGACACACAACACAAACACTGACTTCAGCAGAGAGAAGTGGAAAGGAGGGGGGGGGGGCAAATGGACTCTGGGGAGGGGGGGGGGGCAAATGGACTCTGGGGAGGGTGGGGGCAAACGGACTCTGGGGAGGGGGGCAAACGGACTCTGGGGAGGGGGGGCAAACGGAATCGGGAGGTGGGCAAACGGACAGAGGGGGGCAAACGGAGTGCTGCTGTGTGGGGGTGAGAAAAGGGGGGAGAAGGGAGAGAGAGAAAAGGGGGGAGAAGGGAGAGAGAGAGGGGGGAGAAGGGAGAGAGAGGGGGGAGAAGGGAGAGAGAGGGGGGAGAAGGGAGAGAGAGAGGGGGGGAGAAGGGAGAGAGAGAGGGGGGGAGAAGGGAGAGAGAGAGGGGGGGGGAGAAGGGAGAGAGAGAGGGGGGGGGAGAAGGGAGAGAGAGAGGGGGGGAGAAGGGAGAGAGAGGGGGGGGGAGAAGGGAGAGAGGGGGGGGAGAAGGGAGAGAGGGGGGGGAGAAGGGAGAGAGGGGGGGGAGAAGGGAGAGAGGGGGGGGAAGAAGGGAGAGAGAGGGGGGGGGAGAAGGGAGAGAGAGGGGGGGGGAGAAGGGAGAGGGGGGGGGAGAAGGGAGAGGGGGGGGAGAAGGGAGGAGACGGGAGAGGGGGGGGAGACGGGAGAGAGGGGGGGGAGAGGGGGGGAGAAGGGAGAGAGCGAGGGGGAGAAGCGAGAAAGAGAGGGGGGAGAAGAGAGAGAGGGGGGGAGAAGCGAGAGAGGGGGGGGAGAAGCGAGAGAGAGAGAGGGGAGAAGCGAGAGGGGGGAGAGAAGGGAGAGAGAGGGGAGAAGGGAAAGAGGGGAGAGAGGGAGAGGGGGGAAATGCGCTCTCCCAAGCTTTGTGCTCGAGGAGACACTGGAGCTATACTTTCATGCTCGGAGCAGGGTCACGTGACCCTGCTCTGACAAATGGGAAGTGAGAGGGCGTGTTCTGCTCTCCTGTCACAGACACACACAACACAAACACTGAATTCAGCAGAGAGAAGTGGACAGGAGGGGGGGGGCAAATGGACTCTGGGGAGGGGGGGGGGCAAATGGACTCTGGGGAGGGGGGGGCAAACGGACAGAGGGGGGCAAACGGAGTGCTGCTGTGTGGGGGTGAGAAAAGGGGGGAGAAGGGAGAGAGAAAAGGGGGGAGAAGGGAGAGAGGGGGAGAAGGGAGAGAGGGGGAGAAGGGAGAGAGAGAGGGGGGAGAAGGGAGAGAGAGAGGGGGGGAGAAGGGAGAGAGAGAGGGGGGAAAAGGGGGAGAGAGAGGGGGGGAAAAGGGAGAGAGAGGGGGGGGAGAAGGGAGAGAGGGGGGGGAAGAAGGGATAGAGAGGGGGGGGAGATGGGAGGAGGGGGGGGGAGATGGGAGGAGGGGGGGGGAGATGGGAGGAGGGGGGGGGAGAAGGGAGAGGGGGGGGAGAAGGGAGAGGGGGGGGAGAAGGGAGAGGGGGGGGTAGACGGGAGAGAGGGGGGGAGACGGGAGAGAGGGGGGGAGAAGGGATAGAGAGGGGGGGGAGATGGGAGGAGGGGGGGGGGAGAAGGGAGAGGGGGGGGAGACGGGAGAGGGGGGGGAGACGGGAGAGGGGGGGGAGACGGGAGAGGGGGGGAGACGGGAGAGAGGGGGGGGAGAGAGGGGGGAGGAGGGAGAGAGAGGGGGGAGGAGGGAGAGAGAGGGGGGAGGAGGGAGAGAGAGAGGGGAGGAGGGAGAGAGGGGGAGAAGGGAGAGAGAGAGAGGGGGAGAAGCGAGAGAGAGAGAGGGGGAGAAGAGAGAGAGAGAGAGAGAGGAGAAGCGAGAGGGGGGAGAGAGGGGGGAGAAGGGAAAGAGGGGAGAGAGAGAGGGAGAGGGGGGAAAGAGAGAGAGAGGGGGGGGAGAAGGGAGAGAGAGGGGGGGGGAGAAGGGAGAGAGAGGGGGGGAGAAGGGAGAGAGAGGGGGGGGGAGAAGGGAGAGAGAGGGGGGAGAGAAGGGGGGAGGGAAGGGAGAGAGAGAAGGGGGGAGGGAGGGAGGGGAGAGAATGCAAAGGGGGAGAGAGGGGGAATGTCCGGGAGAGATGACCCTGCTCTGACAAATGGGAAGTGAGAGGGCGTGTTCTGCTCTCCTGTCACAGACACACACAACACAAACACTGAATTCAGCAGAGAGAAGTGGAAAGGAGGGGGGGGGGGGGGGCAAACGGACTCTGGGGAGGGGGGGGCAAACGGACTCTGGGGAGGGGGGGGCAAACGGACTCTGGGGAGGGGGGGCAAACGGACTCTGGGGAGGGGGGGGGGCAAACGGACTCGGGAGGGGGGGAGAAGGGAGAGAGAGGGGGGGGAGAAGGAAGAGAGAGGGGGGAGAAGGAGGAGAGAGGGGGGGAGAAGGGAAAGGGGGAGAGGGGGGAGAGTGAGAAAGAGAGAAGGGAAAGAGAGAGGGGGAGAAGGGAAAGAGAGAGGGGGAGAAGGGAGAGAGAGAGGGGGGGAGAAGGGAGAGAGAGGGAGAGAAGGGGAGAGAGAGGGAGAGAAGGGGGGAGTGAGGGAGGGGAGAGAATGCAAGGGGAGAGAGAGGGGTGATGGTCGGGAGAGAGAACGTGTGGGGGGGGGGGGAGTGAGCGCGGGAGGGGGCGAGAGAGAGCAATGGGGGGAGAGAGAGAGAGAAAGATGGGGGGAGAGAAAGATGGGGAGATAGAGAAAGGGAGCAATGGGGAGAGAGAGAGAGCAATTGGGGGTGGGGAGAGAGAGCATTGGGGGGAGAGGGAGATATTCACAGAAACACAGCCCCTATACAGCCAATGACACCCCCCCCTCCCCTAATAGCCACGCCCCCTGCCCCTGCTCTAAAAATGTTGCAGGACAGCGATCGCTCATGCTTGGAGAGCTGATGACATCAACGCTCTCCAAGCAAGAGTGAGCTCAGTGGCAGCGGAGCCGCAGCCTTAGGCCTGGGACATAGTAGGTTCAGCCGCGCTGAGCAGATGCACTAACCCCCTGCATCTGTCATCAGCGCGGCTATAGTATCCCGTTCCGCATGCGTGCGGAGGCTCAGAAAATTTGCCGAGATAGGCAAGTTTAAAATTTGCCGCTCGGGGAAGCGGAGGAGCGGTCACGTGACCGCTCACATCCAATGGGAGCGAGGGTCTAGCCCCGGCTCCCGCTCCGCCTCCTGACACGCCTCCGCCCCACCTCCGCCCCGCCCCCAGAGCGCACTCACTGCCTCACCTGCCAGGACAGAAAAAAGCACCATTCTGAGCAGGAGCGCGGCTCAGCGCGGCTGAACTTGCCATGTCCCAGGCCTAAGTCTGTCCCAGCAGGACTGCTTTGAATTGATTAAAGTTTTAGCCCTATTTCAAAGTGGATCAGGGAGACCACCGTGCGAGTTACAGAAGGCCCCCTTGGAGTTGCGCTGCAGTCCCTCGCACTTGGGGAGTTGGAGAACGCTGCTGCTTGCCTGCAGAGGGGGCAGCCCTGTAATGTGCGCACCTCCCAATATAAAGGGGTATGGGAAGGAGCGCTAGGTGCATGTCTCCATTATTTACAAAGTAGGAGAGGCGTCGGTACAGACGATGTGAGCGAGGTGTGCTTAAGAGACACCATTACTGAGGGTGCTTCCCGCGTGACATCAGCCCGAGCCATGGTGTTGCTTGTCAATGGTTTTTCGGCACCTTGCGCGCCTTCTCTTGCTCGTTTTAAAGCGTCCAGTGTTCTCGTTACAGGGCGTGCTCCAATTCTCCCAGTGCCAAGGACTCCAGTGCGATTCCAAAAGTGCCTTCCGTTCACGCGCCAGCCACTTCTTTCAGTGGCAAAATGGCCTCCGTTTCTGCATGCTCCTCTTCTGCTTGGTCTGTTCTAAATGTGGAGTATGCATAATCCCAGTGACGGGGTCATACTGTACATATGGCTAGTAGAGAGGGGGCATTCACTGTCTCCCCTCATCTCCCCCCCCCCCCGCTCCCCCCAACTTAAAGAGAAATATGTGAATATGGTGCAAACGTTTTTCTTTAAGCGAAAGGTCAGTTTGCAAATGTAGGAACTTTTGCTAATTTTCACATTTTTGAGTGTGCCAATAAAAAAAATGAAGCACAAAACACCTAATGTGGCTTTTCCCCCAAAAAACTTTAGTGGTGAATTTGAATGATGTCGAAAAATGCGCTCATCTCTAATGGTTAGAGGATGACCAATGACAGATACCACCGGGAGGATTTATATTACAGAAAACTTTTATTTTCTATATAATACAAAAGTACGGTATTTTTATTTTAAACCAGGGGCGGGCAACTCCAGTTCTCATTGGTCACCAACAGGTCAGGTTTCCAGAATATCCCTGCTTCAGCACAGGTGGCTCAATCCGTGGCTCACCTGTTGGTGGCCCTTTAGAGCACTGGATTGGCCTTCCCCTGTTTTAAGGGGTCTAAACAGGCTTAAAGAAGCACATTTCAGGTGTAAAATGTTGCAAACGGTTGTTATTTTTGTAGGTATATATATATATATATATATATATATATATATATATATATATATATATATATATATATATATATATATATATATATATATATATATATATAGTGACTAATTTTTATAGCGCACTGTCTCCATATAACCTAATTGTGAGTGAGCTTAATACATAGATATACCGCATGCATTTCTTTATTGTCCTCCTGTGTGGGGCTGTTCGGTCAATAAGATTTATTTCTTTTTTTCACAGAAACTGACGTCCATTAAAATTCAGAACGATAAGATGAGGACGGGTAACCTACCGGCGAACATGAAGAAAAACCGCGTCCTGCAGATAATTCCTTGTAAGTCTTTTTTCCTCCTGGTTTAATCTGTATTTTTTCCTGCGGCAGAGAGTGGAGAGCAAAGGAAACGTGAATGTCTCCATAACGAACACGCTCGTAATCACGAAAACGTTAGAAGTGCCCGGGAAATGAGACGGTTTCCCTGTTTTGTACTTCTCTATCTTCTCTGCTTTATATGAATGGGTTTCCAGCTCTGCAGCCCGGCAGCGAGTGCTGCAAGTTCCACTTTTCACGGTTTATTATTTGGAGTTTTCACGGTTTAAAATAAAAGCTCAACATTTTGAAGGAAAGAGCACAGTACGGCCATTCAAAAGAGCTGCAGAAGGCTTGGCAACGCCATTCTGCGTCGGCCCCTTCACTTGGAAGAGTGGGAAGGCAAGAAGGCACTTTTGCATCAAAGGGGTTACATTGCTTTGTGTTGGAAGTTTCTCCCTCTCCCAGACTTCTGTAAGGAGAAGTGCATTAGGACGGTCACAAGTGTTATTTGACGAGACCGTTTGCCAGAGAAGCTCAGACTGGTAGGGTTTGGATTTTGGGAAAGGTTGGGGGAACCGAGAGTAAGACCACTGGGCTTGGTGGATCCACACTGATGTAGCAAAACTTGCCGTTTTCGTTGTCGCGGACGGGGAGGATTAACGCTGGGTATGGGGTCTCATTCAGAAGCATGGCCGGCCCCCTCCCACAATGTGATGGCAGTCACTGTCCCCAGCGCCGTGGACTTTTGCTGGTGCGCTCGCCGCGCTGCAGGACAGCATGTCTTGCTACGTCTGTAAGTTGTGGCCTCCAACACTTGGTGATTTTGACCAAATCCCTCTCTCCCGGCGCTCCCGTTTACCGAGCCTGTGGAATGTTTTATGCTGCTCTCTTGTCTTGCCGCACTGTCCATAACCTGCTTGTAACTGTTCCCGTCGTCACGTACCGATTAAGCCACCAAACTCGGACGTCTAAAGAGATTCTGACCTGTATTCCGTGCGTAGCCGCGTTCCCTCTGCTCAGGAAGCGTTCAGCTCTAATCCAACAAAGGGGACTGATCTTCTCCAGCATGGGACAGATTGCTTCACATATTGCAGGGGGGGGGGGGGGCTCAACTCCAGTCCTCAAGTCCCCCCCGATCCCCCCACAGGTAAGGTGTTCAAGATATCCCAGCTTCAGCACAGGTGGTTGAAGCAGGGATATCCTGAAAACCTGACTTGAGGACTGGAGTTGAGCCCCCCTGACATATTGAATAGTGCGTCCATAACCCAGGTTTGGCTACATAAGCTGCTTGGTGAGCAGACACGTGTCCATGAACATCCCATGTTACCCAGTATCCTTCACTCCTGCTTGGTCTTGCTGACCGCCCTAGCAGAGTAATAGGGATCATTAGGAAAACAGTAATAGTGGTTCTGGAGGGGGAGGGGGTGTGTGGGCTGGGGGGGGGGGGGGAGCTGTGTACGAAGGCTTAAAATGACAGTCCCCCCTAGGACTAAAGGGATTTATTAGCAGGGACAGGTTTAAATGTCAGCCCTTCCTCTCCCAATCCCCTTATCTTTGTTGTCTGATAAGGACAGTAGTCCTAGGGGGAAGAGAACACGTGATTCGACAAATTCTTCCCCATTCAGAGACCCAGAAGAAATACAACTTGTGAAACAAAAGAAGCCAGATCCTTGCTTTTATCACTGCTAGATCGGTGTAAGGAAGCCACAATGTTACATTATTTACATAGGGTTTTTCTTTGGACAGAAACACCCGCAAAGGAGGCGTGGCATGGGAGTAATGGCACCGGATTTGGTGTGGGAGAGACCTTGGTTTAACCCTGACTACATCATGCCCAGGGGGGCGTATTTATGTTATTGCTTAGATCACATCAAGACGCGATCTAACCAGCCAGGAAAAGGGGGACGATCCCTCCTCTTCCGTTTCCTCCAAAGTGGCAGCCACAGTCATATTAACGGTCACGTGACTGCACTAATATATATATATATATATATATATATATATATATATATATATATATATATATACATACATACATACATACATACATACATACATACATACATACATACATACATACATACATACATACTAGCTTTTGTGCCCGGGGAATGTAATATTTAATTCCTTCCCCCCCACCCCTGCTGCTGGATGTAGTGCGGGGTGTGATTTGCCTCTGTGTGTGTGTGGTGTGTTTGTGTGTGTGTCCCCTGCTGCCGGAACATGTCTCTGCCCCCCCCACGCCCTTGCTGGCGGCACATCTCCCTGTGCCGCTGTGGCATGTCCCCTCGCTGCCGGCACATCTCCCCGCAAACCCCCCCCCCCCCCCCCCCCCCACCTGCTGGCACATCGCCCCCCCCCCCCCCCCTCTTGCACATCTCACATCACACATATCACACACACAGCCCCGATCCAGGCAAGCTCAAAATAGTTGCGTTGACCTACAAATCCGCAGCAGAATGCCCAGTGGAAGTTGTGTTATGCTACGTGGTGCCGTTTCTGAGATTGTGATGCTTCGGACATACAAACAGACGGAATCCAACTTAGAATTATAGTGTGTGTGTGTGTGTGTGTGTGTGTGTGTGTGTGTGTGTGTGTGTGTGTGTGTGTATATATATATATATATATATATATCTATATATATCTATATATATCTATATCACATACATATACATTTTCGCCGATCCTTAAACGTCCGTGTTACTCGTATATTCTGCACTATTCATCCATCGCCATCGTTCTAACCTTCGCACAGACGGGAAGGAAATGCTGTGAGCAGCTGATTGCACAAAGTAACGCACGCTCTTTCTTTTTTTGCTCTCTTTCGTTCTGTAGATGAGTTCAACAGAGTAATCATTCCAGTGAAGCGCGGCGAAGAGAACACGGATTATGTCAACGCCTCGTTTATTGATGTAAGTGCTGCACTGCTCCGGGCGGCTGCAAACCAGCGAGATCACGTGTCTTGTGACTTGTACTGTGCTCCCGTCACATAGCGGGACTAAGTGTGGCGCCATCTACACTCTATACCAGGGGTGGGCAACTCCAGGCCTCAAGGGCCACCAACAGGTCAATTTTTCAGGATATCCCAGCTTCAGCACAAGGTGGCTCAATCAGTCGCAGCTTCAGCACAAGGTGGCTCAATCAGTCCCAGCTTCAGCACAGGTGGCTCAGTCGAACAGCCACCTGTGCTGCAGCAGGGATGTCCTGAAATCCTGACCTGTGGGTGGCCCTTGAGGACTGGAGTTGGCCACTCCTGATATACACACAGAGATAACCAGAGCAAGAAATTGGAAGCCCTCATCAATATAACTCCTAGAAACATAGTATTTGATAGCAGGTGGCGGAACCAATTGCCTCCCCTAGTCTGCGCGTTTTCCCACCTGCAGAGGTCGCTCTGTTTGGGGGAGACCTGTCCCTCAGTGTTTTGCAGCTTGTTGTAGTAATATGTTCCTATGTTTAGGAGGGTGGGGGAGAAAGGAGTGTTGAGCTGCTAGAAAGAGAAGCTTTTGTTGGGTCCCGCGTCACGCTCGGTACCAGCTGTGGCTGCAATAGAAATCGGAAACAATAGTAGGAGATTATGGGGGGTGAGAGATGTCGGTGCTGTACCCCCCGAGGTGGAACCGGTGTCCCTGGCAACAAGCGGACTCAGGACAGGGTCCCTTAAGCTGCAGTGCCCTAGGGGGTCACTCCTGTTGCCTACAGTGTCTGTTGCAAAACCCCCGACCCTATGTCTATCCCGGAATGCCATTTAGCCGCCGCGGACATCTCGCTGCGGCTAATAAGCCGTCGCCGCGAAGGTAAGTGCATTAGCGTGTATTAGTGTTGGGGGATCACTTTAGAGGTTTTAGAGAGAGATTAAGGGGTCTGAGGTTTGGGGTTAAAGTTAAGGGTCTTACCTTTTGCGGAGAAATGGCCAGGGCTAAATATCCCGGCAGCGTCTGGATGGCTGCGGCGAGATGCCGGCAGCTACATGCTCTAGACCGTGTCTATCCCAAGCATTTTTTTTTTTTACTCTACCATCTCTACTAGGATTGTATTCCCACCAATCCACCACCACACCTTCCCGGGAAGAAGTGGCCCCTCACATTTCCCCTGAGCCTGCCACGCTCCAGCGCATGACCTCTTGTTCCTGCGCTCCTCTTTCTTTAAAGCATGCTTCGCTTTGTACAGTACCTTGTTGAAACCTTTGATACAGATGTAGCCAGACTTGCTGCGCTGCCGTGGGAAGAACTGACACCCCCCCCCCCCCCATAGGAAGCTGCGGCTGGAGCCTCTGTGTCTTGCTTTTCTTCACGCAGCTCCAGGCACCGGCTACATCTATATATTTTAACGTTTCTATCTTCAATTATATCCCCATCCCCCTCCCCCCACCCCCCTCAGGGGTTCTCCACTACAGAGCTCAAGGGCCACCAACAGGTCAGGTTTTTATGATTTCCCTGCTTCAGCACAGGGGGCTCAATCGGTGTCTCAGTCATTGATAATAATGACTCCAGGTCTCTCTCCTCTGCAGTGGTTGACATGAAAGCGGCGTTCTGCGCAGTTTGATGGTGTTCATTGGCGTTTCACGATATAAATACATTTTTGGTTTTTCAAAATTAGGCCCATATGGCTGCGACATGTACAATGTAAGACACCACGGGATATGAATACTCGCTTACGGGCCAGATAAGGGCTCCTTTCTCAGAATTGCATTGATTAGGGGGTAAGGTATTAAGCAGTATTGTAGACTGCAAAGGCAGCCATCTTTAATAGGCCCTGGAGAAAGCTCTTGAATGATTCCAATCAGCAGCCTGGGGCATGAAAATCAAGCTGAAATCAGTCCAACTAACCTCCTCCCGATGGCGGCCGTGTCATAATGCGCTGTGATTGGGCTCAGAGGGCTTCCCGCAGGAGCAGTCGCTGCGTTGCTGTCTCTTCTGGCATGAAAAGGTTCTGAGAGTCCTGACAATGTTTCCCAATCCCTGTGAAAAGGGGAGAGAAATGTGCTTCTATACCCCCCAAAATCCAAGAAATGTGCTTCTATATCCCCCAAAATCCAAGAAATGTGCTTCTATATCCCCCAAAATCCAAGAAATGTGCTTCTATATCCCCCAAAATCCAAGAAATGAATTGTCGGATTACAGAATACTGGAAAGAAAAGGCCATGTGTGCAGCAAGCGGTACTGATAAATTTGAACAACTGTTGCCATCTTATCATCTGTTGCATTAATCGCGGCCCATATCAAATACGCGTAACTTCTGTCGGGTTTTTGGAAAACGGGCTGCACTTGAACACTCATGGCGGGCGGGTCTCTGGAGAATACTGTAACCGAAACTGGTCTTTGTCTTTCTTTAATATGAAAAGCCTAAATTGATACATTTTTGCAACCTCTTCCTTCAGTCTCAAGGCCAAGGCACACTGTGGTACAGTATCTTTTTTAAAACGAAACACCTGCAAGTCGACACATTACTGAAGCGCATGCGCATTACAATTCATGAATATCTGCCATCTGGCGGACACGCGAAGCATTGCAGCCTATTAAATCCGAACCATTCTCAATAAACGCATCAACCGCGCATGACCCGTGGCTGAGAACGCTAAATGAGTGCGGCATGCTCCGGGTGAAGTGCGTCGCATTCCAGGAAAAAGCCAGGGAAAAAACGGCGATGTGTTAGACTCAGGTGCTCCGCAGCAGTAAGTCAGGGCTGCTCCATTCCAGTCCTCAAGACACCCCCAACAGGTCAGGTTTTCAGGATATCCCTGCTTCAGCACAGGTGACTCCGCCTTCGACTGAGCGACCGATTCTGCCACGTGCTGAAGCAGGGAAAACCTGACCTGTTTTTTGGGGTGGAGGGTGGTCTTGAGGGCTGGAGTTGAGAAACTGCATTTTCTTCATGCAGCTCTAGCCAGGTCTTGGCTACCCAGGAAGGCGTGTTACCTCCTATCTCCTATGCACGGACAGGTGTGCGGGGGGGTCACATGGTCTTAGTGCCGAGCTGATTCCAAGCACTGCTCCTGATATTTCTCATTCTGTATAAGGTTACACGCAAGTTAGCGGCTCAATGCAAAATTTAGCGCCCCCGCACCAAAGAAATATAGTATTTTATACTTTCAGAAAACAAGTCTCCTATGATGCACCCTGCATCTTTTTTTTTTTTTTTTTTTTAGCTTTCTCTGCTGATTGCTTCCAATTATGTGGGGATAAGAGCACATTTTGTTCCTGGGTGTGAGGTTCCCCTTGTCTGGCCTGCAGGCGTATCTGCGTATTCTTCCAGCCATGTCGGTTTGTGGTAGGTGCCCGCCCGCGTTAGAACAGCGCCGCCCTTGTGTGGGTGGAGCCGGTAACGGAATTAGCAGCCTACGTTTTCAGCCGGCTGAACGGTTCCGGGGAGGGGATTTTGGAATCCACAAGACGTCCGCTGCTAAATGTAGAGAGTTTTTTTTGTTCAGCAGCAAGTACTCGCCTTCCTGTAAGTGAAAGTGTGCCCCCCATTGCAATGCAGAGGCTACCAAGTTTCGGAAATGTTTAAACTAGGGCAGGTTTGTGTGTGTCCGTTACCCACATAGGATTCAGAGATACTTTTAAAGGTAGGATTGGCCACCAAATGTGGTTTTGTTGAGATCAAACGGGAATCTGATATTAAAATAGCCGTCCAACCTGCCGTTTTTCTTTCCTCTTACCCCCCCCCCCCCCTTAATATGCGCATCAATACAATCTACACAATGATAAGTAATTAGCTAAATTGCCGATCGATCCGTTCTCCTGTGATCGTTCGAAGATTCGGCTCGGGGGTTCACTAATATGCTGTAAGTGCAGCAAAAGTGGACCAAAGATGCAGAAGAGGGAGGGAATGTGACTTTGTAAATGGCTGCTATAGAAACAAAAAATGCTTGTTAAAAAAAATGTAGTTTTAAAAAAAAAATCTACAAATATTTTCTCATAGTACAGAATTGATTTATTTAAAAACACACATGTAGGATATTGCTTGGTCTGCAGCTTTTAAGAGGATATTTCAAATTAGTGTGATCCTGTTTAACTCTACTTCAGGGTTGGCCAACCCCTTTTTTTCCAGGCGTTTCAATATTGGGCACAAATTGTTTGGCGGGCCACTGCCCCACTGCCCCCTACATCCGGTCTAATGTAATAGCGAAACCGAAACTAAATAACGAGAAAAGTAAACAAGGATAATAAAAACATTAAAATCTTACAAACATCTGATGTTGAGAAGCGAAGATTAAAATAGTGAATTCTTAATTAAAAAAAAAAAAAGAATCGGAATTAAAAAAGTCTCGATGTGATTTCTGAACTTGCGTTTCCGCTAACCGTTTCTCAATATTAGGATGGATTTCCGAGGTTGATAACAGTCACAGACTGGCGCCCACATGGGCGTGTACTGAACGAAAACGACTGCTCGCTAAAACATGGGGAATAACTTAAATAACATTTACATTTCATTATTTTAAGTGATTTGACTCATTTTATAGTTTTAATTGTAGTTATTCAAATTGTCTTTATTTTCAAAATTGATGATTTAAGTTTCCCGTCATTTTTAATTTCAAGATTTTTGCTTTGTTCCTTAATTGATTTTAGTCGGGTTTTTTTTGGCCCTATTGGACGGGCTAATACCAAAGCCATCGGGCCACTGTTTGCCATCCGGATGAGCCCTACACTGAAATAATGTCCCGTTATTTGACGATAACTCAGCTTTTCCCCAAAGAATAACGTGACGTTAATTCTAATCGGCTGAACTGAGGCCGTTATTTTTGCATATGATCACCTTGGTGAGGAAAGGGTTAAATCAGGGGAAATAATGGCCATTCCTGTTTTTAGTTACCGCCCCAGGGGAAATAAGATACAGAGGTGGTTGTGCCTTATATTAAATGCCCTTTGTGTCTCCTGCAAATTATTTATGCCGCGTGGCTGCTAGCATTTATCAGAGCCGGCTGGACCTTTGTGACACGTTTATTGTATTTAAAAGAGGTTTAATCCCTAGTCTCTCCTATCCATATATATTGGATTTATTTGTCGTTGGTCCCTTTTCTTGCATTTCTGACAGCTATTCCATAACTTTAGCTATGCATAAACTTGAGCCGTCACTGAGCAGTACAGTAATGTATCAGAGTATAGGGGACTTGTCAGGGCTCACACACAGCAGTGAGGAAGAATGCAGAGTATAGGGGACTAGTCAGGGCTCACACACAGCAGCGAGGAAGAATGCAGAGTATAGGGGACTAGTCAGGACTCACACACAGCAGTGAGGAAGAATGCAGAGTATAGGGGACTAGTCAGGACTCACACACAGCAGTGAGGAAGAATGCATAGTATAGGGGACTAGTCAGGGCTCACACACAGCAGTGAGGAAGAATGCAGAGTATAGGGGACTAGTCAGGGCACACACACAGCAGTGAGGAAGAATGCAGAGTATAGGGGACTAGTCAGGGCTCACACACAGCAGTGAGGAAGAATGCAGAGTATAGGGGACTAGTCGGGACTTATACACAGCAGTGAGGAAGAATGCAGAGTATAGGGGACTAGTCAGGGCTCACACACAGCAGTGAGGAAGAATGCAGAGTATAGGGGCTAGTCAGGGCTTACCCTGGCAGGAGGTCCACTTTAACTAAATGACCCTTATTCAAGAGAATATATAAGTATTTCGCTGTATATTTTTGTCACATTGGATGTAGTAGCATTGGGCTTTTCTGTCTCTTGTTGTATCTTCTCAATGCTAGATCTGTAATGGAAATATATTTGTCTTGTAGGGTTATCGACAAAAGGACTCCTACATTGCCAGCCAGGGACCTTTGCATCATACAAATGAGGATTTCTGGAGGATGATTTGGGAATGGAAATCCTGCTCCATTGTCATGTTAACCGAGCTGGAGGAGAGAGGACAGGTAACGTGGAAGTGCTGATACAAAGGGTTCACTCCTACCGCGTTATTGGTGATTGAATGACACCGTCGCTCCTCCATTTGATATGGTCTGTGATCTCCCCGCCTGCAGATCCGTTAATATCCCAGTCCCCTCTGTTTCATACAGGCCCTTTTGTGCATTATATCCCATGTCATAGTTACATAGTTACATAGTAGATGAGGTTGAAAAAAGACATTTGTCCATCAAGTTCAACCTATGCTAAATTTAGACAACAGATACTTTATCCTATATCTGTACTTGCTTATTGCTCCAGAGGAAGGCAAACATAAAACCCCAGTGTTTTATCATCCAATGATATCTCATAAGGGGACAATACACTTCCTTCCTGACTCCCAAGAATTGGCAATCACATTACTCCCTGGATCAACATTCTTCCCATGTTTACTTATTTGCTATTTCCCTGTATACCGTTCCTTTCTAAAACGATGTCCAACCATTTTTTGAACAAATCTATTGTGTCTGCCATCACAGTCTCCATGGGTAATGAATTCCACATTGTAACTGCCCTTACTGTAAAGAACCCTTTCCTTTGTTGCTGGTGAAATATCCTTTCCTCCAACCTTAAGGGATGGCCCCGAGTCCTTTGTACTGCCCGTGGGATGAATAGTTATTTTGAAAGCTCTTTGTACTGTCCCCGAATATATATTTGTATATAGTTATCATATCCCCTCTTAGACGCCTCTTTTCTAATGTAAATGCATCTAATTTAGCTAGCCTCTCCTCATAAGTTAGACTGTCCATCCCCTTTATTAATTTGGTGGCTCTTCTCGGCACTCTCTCTCTCTAGTTCTAGAATGTCTTTTCTAAGGAGTGGTGCCCAAAATTGTACTCCATATTCAAAGTGTGGTCTTACTAATGCTTTATAAAGGGGCATAATTATGTTTATTTCCCTTCCATCCATTGCCCGTTTAATGCAAGATAAGATCTTTGCAGCTACTGCATGACATTGGGCACTATTGCTAAGTCTGCTGTCTACAAGCACTCCTAAATCCTTCTCCATCAAGGATTCCCCCAATTTATCCCCATATAATTTGTAAGTCACCTGTTTATTCTTGCATCCCAAATGCATAACCTTACATTTATCTGTATTAAACCTCATCTGCCATAAAGCGTGATGGGCCTAGCAACATTGTAACCATTAAAGCAGTCTCTCTGATTTCTACCTGGTGTTTTGCATTAGCGCATAGCCATGAACCTTACATTAATGCTGCCAACATGGCAGTGATAAAAAAAAACTTCTCATAATATTTGAATAGTTTACAGTATATAGATATGTGTGTATGTATATAATATAATTATTGATGCGGAGCGGCTGCTAGCATTTTCAGAGTCGGCTGTACCTTTTGTGTTTATGTAGGTTTAATCCCTAGTCCCTCTTATCAATATATATTGGATTTATTTGTCAATATCTACCATTTCTGACCATTGTTCCATAAATGTAGCTATGCGTAACAGCTTTGCAAACTTGAGCCGTCACTGAGAAAAGTACAGTAACGTATCAGAGTATAGGGGATTAGTCCGGTCCACATGCAGCAGTGAGGAAGAATACAGAGTGTAGGGTATTAGTCTGGGATAATATGCAGTAGTGAGGAAGAATACAGAGTATAGGGTATTAGTCAGGGCTCACATACAGCAGTGAGGAAGAATACAGAGTATCGAGGATTAGTCAGGGCTCACATTACCCAGAATCCTTGTTGTTGAACCACTCTTGTAACGTGATAATGGAATAAATGCCAGTTTAACCTTTGCTCTACTTTGTTTGGTGGAAGATTGTCTCCCCCTCCCACCCCCACCCCTTTTTTTTTTTTAAATTCACTATAAACTTGTATCTGGTCCATGGCTGAAAACTGTTGCTGCTTTTTGTTGTATTTGTTTTTTTTCCTCCATGTTTTTACACAAGTATTTTTCACCCCTTCCATTTAGGAAAAGTGTGCCCAGTATTGGCCTACTGAAGGCACCATGTGCTTTGGTGACATCACCATGGAGCTGAAGAAGGAGGAGGAGTGTGAGAGTTACACCGTGCGGGACCTGCTAGTAACCAACACTAGGGTACGGACCTGCTGCAGACATCTCCCATCCCGAGTCACAGTCTGTGTTGTATTTGTACCTTGGATAAGACCAGTTATAGCCCAGTGTTCTCTCAGCTCATCACTCTGTGTGACTGAAATATACTTGACAAGCCTCATTTTCCGGCGTGCTGGGTTACAGAACAAACACAACAAGCCAGCATTGTGTACTTATCCATTAACACAACCAAATCCTATATTGGCTTACACACTTAGTGAGGTAATGCAGAGGGGGCGTTGTGGGAGGGTCAGTCGTTCCAGAAGTGACGTCGGTCAGCCAGTGATACTTCTTATACTGCGCTGAATTGGTTTTTATGACCTGTGCCGGTGATCTGTCTTGCAATACATGGGGTTAACAAAAAACTGGACAGCACCACAAAGACAGTCTCTGCTATCGGTGCTCAAAGACAATAGGTGTTCCCAAGTTCCTAATAAGTAAGCAACAAAGATGGTAGTCTTCAGCCCACGTCAAATCAGACGGACTCCACTGGAGTCCAAAAGGATCGACAAATGAGCATTACAAAAAGATACGATTTTAATGTGTATGAGCATAAAAGCAATAGGATGGTAACAACAAAAGGCATATGGCAGCTATAAGCGATGACATTGAAACACTTATCCACAAAGACAAAAATACATGCAAGGAGAAAAAATGAGGGGGGAAAAGAACTGATCACTACCAAAAAGGGTTAAAATAACAAAAAGGAGGCGGCATAAATAGTCAATGGTAACTAAGTACTACGTAATGGGGGAAACCCCCTTCTATAGGCCGTGCCCACATGCCCCTATTAGACCGTAGTACTTCCCTTTCTCAATGGATAAGACATTCTGTAATGGTTAGGTCTCTGTAAGGGTCCTCTGGAAAAACCAAGCCGTCCTATGTAGTGCATGCCCAGCACAGCTTGCTTTCCCCCCCACCTTGCCATAGAATATTTATTCCCCCTCCTGTTTGCTGCTTTTTTATTCTCTCTGCTTGTGATTAGTTCTTGTTTTTCCCCTCTTATTTTTAGTCCTTTTCCCGCCTGGCTTCCTCCCTAGTTTTCTGGGCATCTCTTTTTGTCTCTGACCTGCGGTTTTCTGCATGTGTGGATAAGCGTCTCTTCATTGCATAGCTTATAGCTGCCATATGCCTTTAGTTGTTCCTATTCTCTCTCGCACATTTATTCTGTACGGTGTGATAGTGTCCCCCGCACTATCGCATGCAAATCCCCATTAACGTCCATGAGGCGTTTCATGCGATAGCGCAGGTAACGCCCTATCACACGTTACAGGATAAGGGCCATCATGTTTTTATGCTCATAGACATTAACATTGTGGCGTCTGCTTAATACATACAGTGCTGGGTGTGTGTGATCTCCCATGCCCTATAGGTAACCTATTGTGATATAATTGTTTATACTATATTAAAGGGAAAAAAAAAAATATATATATATATATATAAGAAACAAATTTCGCTTGCACTCAATGTACTCAAAAACATCAACAGGTGCCAGACTCTAATAATAATAGAACAACATTACCATTCTCACGTCCGGTAATATATATACTGTATATATATATTAATAGTAATAAAATAGACAGCAGAACGCCAAAGTCCATTTACATATTGGTGAGCAAAGTTATTAGTTCCATCCAAATGATATGTGCAAGTCTATGTATATCACACGCAAACTCGGTATATCACACTGTGGAAACGCTGCGTGTGGTTTTGTGCCTCTGTATATGGATTAACTCACAAATGGAGTTTAACCATTGCAGTACTGAATGTGGTACTTTAAGGCATTGATTTGGAAGATCTTTCATTATTTGGGATCCTTTAGGACAGGTGCAGCCAACTTCAGTCCTCAAGGGCCACCAACAGGCCGGGTATTAGGGGTATCCCTGCTACACAGGTGGCTCAATCAGTGGTTCCGTCCTTATAAATAAATAAATGACTGCACTTCCTGTGCTGAAGCAGGGATATCCTTAAACCTGACCTGTTGGTGGCCCTTGAGATCTGCAGTTGGCCCCTCCTGCTTTAGGGTATTTTTTTAGTTAACCGGTCACTTTACAAGTATATTAAGAAAATCATGTCCCGCAGATCAATGTTTTTTTATTGTTTCTAGTAGTTACAGTGGGAATAATTAACCCCTCTCTTATGTGAAGGAAAACAAGGCCCGTCAAATCCGCCAGTTCCACTTTCACGGGTGGCCGGAGGTCGGGATCCCCACAGACGGGAAAGGAATGATTAATATCATCGCTGCCGTACAGAAGCAGCAACAGCAATCTGGGAACCATCCTATCACTGTGCACTGCAGGTAACAGCGGCCCAGAGCAGCCTAAGGCCTCGGTCCCGCTGCGCTCGTTGGCGCGGGCGGCGGGTCGCGAGTTCCCCACCAGCAGGGGAATCCTCGCGAGCCGGTCCCGCTGCGCTCGTTGGCGCGGGCGGCGGGTCGCGAGTTCCCCACCAGCAGGGGAATCCTCGCGAGCCGGTCCCGGTCCCCACTGGCTGCACAGCTGATTACACGCTGTAGCGCGTCAGCCGCTGGAGACACCAGAGAATGGTGTTTCCTAGCGTTGACGCGTGACGTGTGTGGCTGTGAGCCAATGGGGAGGGGAGGCTGCGGGAGGAGGAGAGGCTTCGGGGAGCGGGGAGGAGTGTGGAGTGAAAGCAGGTGAGTGCCTGTCTGTGTGTGTGCCTGAGTACGTGCGTGCCTGTCTGTGTGTATGTGTGTGCCCGAGTGCGTGAGTGCCTGCCTCTGTCTGTGTGTGTGTGTGTGTGTGTGTATGAGTGCGTGAGTGCCTGCCTGTGTGTGTGTGTGTGTGTGCGCGCGTGTGCGTGTGTGTGTGTATGAATGCGTGTCTGCGTGTCTGCGTGTCTGCGTGTGTGCGTGTGTGTGTGTGTGTGTGTGTGTGTGTGTGTGCGCGCGTGTGTGTGTGTGTGTGTGTGTGTGTGTGTGTGTGTGTGTGTGTGAATGAGTGCCTGCGTGTGTGTGTTTAAACTTACTTTCCAGCTCCAGCCCGAGTCCGTGGAGGGACGGGGGGGAGAGTAGCGGGTCCCTCCGCTCAAGCCACGCCCCCCTCCCTGTCAAACCGCCCACCTCCCGCTCCGGCTCCCGCTCCCTGCAGATCGCGGTCTGTGTATCTCAGCGCACCGCCTGTCAGCAGCGCAGGTGCGCTGACTCTGGGAGCGGGGCCTTAGCCTAACCCACACGGGAGGATTCGCTGCGCTCCCATAAAGGGTAACCAAGCTCAATCAGGCAATAAGCGCAAGTCCATGTCTGAATGGGCTCTGACACCTCCTGGTTTAGGTAATCCCAGGTACAGAGATGAATTGGTTCATGTTGGGCCCTGCACTGCAGTGTAAGCACGGGATGGTCGGATCGTAATCAAGCTTCGAACTATTCTTTCTAAAGATGGATGCTGGAGGGTTTCTCAATATTTCCCATATGCAACATGCGGAGAACAGGCTTTCCTGTGCCAGCGAAGAGTTTTATCCCTGCTCGTTTAACTAGAGCGGAGCTCTTCTCCAGCACTGGGAAGGCGTCTTCACGTCCAAAGGCCTGCACGAGAATTAAACCGAGCACAAGATAAATTCTTAGAAATGTGGCACATTAAAGATATATAGTTATAGTATAAGAGTATACGACCGACCGGTTTGGGTTTCTTTGGTAGGCTCCTAATATTTTGGCCAAAAAGTAGTTACTAAATAACATTTATTAGAACTAACAAGCTGGCGATTATTCGGCATGTTGATGAGGTGCAGGTTTTTGCAGCATGTTATAAGTAATGTTCAGTGTTTTCGGTATTTACCGATTTTCACCGATAAATGACGGTCGTTATATTTTATTAAAGTATTCAGTTTTTATTGATTTTGACCAATTTATCAATTCAATATTCAATTTATGTTTAACACCGACGCCTTTACGTTGTGTGTCTGCAGTTTCTGTAGCTCACAGGACGGACGCACGGACGTCCGCAAAACAAGCAAAGTAATATCGCGCTACAATTGGCTCACATCAGAATCATATTGTGTGTGTGAGTCTGGTCCCAGCGGGGGTCCCTGTGTTTGAATGGGACTCGCGCTGTGGGAATCCTACCGGGCTACTCCTGTCTGTAAGAGACACGCAGTAAGAGTGAGACTGAGTCACTCTCCCTGCGCGCCTCTAACAGGCAATCGCGCAGCTTCTTGATCGTAGCCTTTTGATGCGTAGTGTACACTTTGCCCAGAAGAGTTCCTAAAAGAGCAATGTCCCCTAGCAGGACACTGGTTGCTGCGAAGACGTTCAAATGTTTCTTACTGTCTCAATTAGTATGTCACGAATGTAAGCACGCGACCTCCTGTTTGGTGTCGGATTTGTCTAATGCACGTGATGGCGGGAGGGGAAAGGGCAGCTAATGTCTGGTCGGCTTCGGAAGACTTGGTCTTTAAGCATGGTGTCTATTTTTTCTCTAGTGCCGGAGCAGGGAGAACGGGGACATTCTGTGCCCTAAGCACGGTACTGGAAAGGGTAAAAGCAGAAGGGATCCTGGACGTCTTTCAAACAGTGAAAAGCTTGAGGTTACAGAGGCCACATATGGTCCAGACACTGGTACGTGCGTCCCGTGCAGAAACATTTGAAAAACCTATCTTCTAGCCCAGGGGCGGCCAACTCCGGTCCTCAAGGGCCACCCACAGCTCAGGTTTTCAGGATATCCCTGCTCCGGCACAGGTGGCTCAGTCTTTGACGTGGCCACTGATTGAGCCACCTGTGCTGAAGCAGGGATATCCTGAAAATCTGAGCTGTTGATGGCCCTTGAGGACGAGTTGGCCACTTCTGCTGTAGCCCTTTAGAGACTATCCCCAGATATGTGGTCATCTCATTGGTAACAGATCGGCACAGTGAAGCCTCACTTATTTCAGGGGTTGGTTATGAATGTATTGTACACAATGAAAATACAATATTGACTGCACTTACCAGTAATACATTGTAAATTGAGGGCAAAGCACAAAACACATATTTTTTGATTCCTCAACATTCCTCCAGTGTATTTTTTTACCAATTTACTTCAGAAAATCCGTTAAAAAAACTAAGATGGCAGGACCGATGTAATTTGCATGTGACCTTGCAGTTTCTTTTGCCCCCGCCAGAAAAACTAATTTCACTGTGTTCATGAACTGTTCCAAAAAGCTTGCGCATGCATCTCTGCTTCCCAATGAGGTTCCTGCTGTCTCTGTCTCTCTGCTTTTTAGTATCGCCTTAACCTTCTGCAAACTGACCGACGCGCGTTTCTCCCTTCCGCAGGAGCAGTACGAGTTCTGCTACAGGGTGGTGCAGGAATACATCGACGCGTTCTCAGACTACGCCAACTTCAAATGAAAACCGAGGACAGGACGCGGGAGAGTGGCCTTCTTTAATATTTTGTAATATTCTATTTGTTAATATATCTAGATCAGTGTATATATCTTAACTGTTTTAGAGAATTGGTACATTGTGCTTTATATTAGCTGGAGATTTTATATGTAGCAGTGATTAGTGCAGGTAGACTTTTTTTTTTTTTTTGGATACAATAACTTGATGTTTGGATTAATATTTTAAAAAGCATTCCCCCTCTTGTTCAATGGATTTTTTTTTTATTATCTGCGTACCATTTCTCATGGCGAGCGAAAACCTTTGGAAACTGTTCTAGATATGGCTATCAAAGCACAGCAGGGCAGCGGGATTTTTCAGTTTTGCTGCTGTTTCATTGCTTCAAATTTTATCCTGTAAATAAATATATAAATAGAAAATATATCATAGATTTTTGTATTAAAAAAAAGGAATGTTGCGATTCTTGTACCGGGGTGGGTTGCAGGCTATCCGGTGGTGAAAGTGTTAAAACGGTGCCTCCTGCTCTGGGGGGAAATTCTTTCTGCCCCTTCTTGTAAGTGAAGATGCTGCTCTGTATGATAATGATGAGTATCTCCCTACATTCAAGCCCTCTTAAAGCTCCAGCTCTAGTCTGCTATGTTAGATGCGCCACCGGGCTGGATTACACTATTCTAACCAACAGGAGAGTGGTTCTCCATCACTGGGGGGGTCTCAGGTGTTTGGAGGTTGCTAGAAAACATTCGGAAGCGAGCAGATTGGATCAGCTGGTGTTGCTTTAAGGGCTCAAACAATGCTTTACTGGATCTCTATTCTCAAAGTGCTAAAGACCATTGGAAGTGCTTTGTTTCTCAGTATTGCTTTTGACTCCTGATAAAGGAGACTCGGACACCAAGAACTGTATTTAATTGGCAGAGTGGTTTGGGCTGCACCAAAGGTATCTAGACCCTTGCATCAAAGGCTTTGTGTCTCCTCCCTTATAATAACACAATAACGCATCATTCTGTGATGGGAATGACATGTTACTTGTAGTGTAACGTAGCCTCACATTACCTTGCTCACGTAATTGGTATAATAATGGCTTTCTTTTGTTTCTGGATTTTACCTCTTAGACAAGGGGATGGCCAACTCCAGTCCTGAAGGGCCACAACTGGTCAGGTTTTAAATATGACCCTGCCTCAGCACAGGTGGCTCAGCAATGACAGCCACCTGTGCTGAAGCAGGGATATCCTTAAAACCTGACCTGGCGGTGGCCCTTGAGGACTCTAGTTGGCCACTCTGGTCTTAGACCATGAGCTTTTTTGTTACCACCTGATACATTTGGTCTGTGGAATAACCAGCTGGTTGTTGGTGGTTATTTCATGGACTCAACACCCTGTGTTAGCCAATTGTAGAACCGTATTGCACACCCAATGACTTTTGTTTTTGCGGAATTTCTTCAAAATGAAGTGTTAGCAGAAAAAACACAACCATTGTAGCTTGGGTTCCTAGTGTGTGTGTATTTGATATTATTACGTATCTATGATCCTTTCATGTAAAACAGAGGGTGCTGACCTAGATTATTACTTCGGATTTACTTCCTGTAGGTCAGCGTGACATCATTAATAAAATGGAGTGGCTACACAGGAAGTGAACAGCTTGTTAGGACTGATGTCTGGAAGATCACAGGAGGCCTTTTTAGAATTGTTAAGTAGTAAAAAATAATTTGTCAAAGAAAAAGAAAGTCAGATTTAAATGACTGCATTATCATTAAGTAACAGAATATCACAATGGTTGGTGCTGCTGCCTAACGTCACATTTCTGCCACAAATACAGCAGCTCTTTATTTTACGCATCAGATCTATACTCCAGTTTCTGTGCTATTAAGAAAATAATTGAAATCAGCTGCCGTTGTTTGTGAACGCTGACATTCGTGGGGGGGAGGAGGGGTCAGTTTTTCTTATCCCTAGCGATTAATGGGGTCTTATGCTTTAAAGTACTGTTTGATAGTAGTGCTGGATTTACCCTATCACACTTTATAGAAGAAGGTCCATAGTGTTCAGAAAATAAAACGCCTGCTTTAAGGATGTCACCGTTGGTTATGTTTAGATCCTGCAGTTTAATTAGAGCAGACTTGATTAAACCTGTACTCAGGGGCCACTAGCGACAGCAGATTTGTTGTAAATGACGTGTTTTCACACAGGTGTGAAGATAAATTGCCTTGCAAGTATCTTGTTGGTTGGTTGCTGTAAAAACCTGATCTGATTCAGGGCCCTGGGGAGAGGTTGGAGAAACACTAACTTACACAGCAGAAGTGTTTTAACCCCATGGTGCCCTTATGTCACTCCCAAAACAGCACAACACAGGCTGGCACTCTGAGCTTTCCTTATGACGTTTGGGGAACATCAGATAAGTTTTGCTTTGCTAGGGGCATCGGTGAGTGTGATCAAAATGTTAGTGGGGGGTTTTGTACCGGTCACTGGTGACCTAGCAGCAGCCAAGTGATCGCTTCCCCCTCCCGGCAGCAGAAGGGTGTGGTTAGATAGAAATGATGCGTTAAATTAGAGGCGAGCCAGTTTGGATGTCGACACCCCGAGCATTGACAAACCGCGCCAAATGACGCAAGTGGTATTCTGCTAAATATTAGATGGATTGCTGTGATTTGAGGTGTCCGATTCCAAATATCTGAACTCGCTCATCTCTGTTTTACCAAATACATTCTGCCTGTAACACGGCTCCATAATCCGCATACACGCTTTCCTCTCGCCTTGGTGCTGAATGCAGAAGGAAGCAGGATAGCATGTGACCTGTCTGCTACTGCCGTCAACTTCAGGCTGACAAGAGTGAGAGGAAGCATCAGCGCAGGCTCTCAGCACCGGCTCCCTTAAAGAGACAGTGTGGGGGAGCGGGAGAGAATGGGTGTGTCTGTGGGGGGGAGAGTGTGTCTGTCTGGGGGAGGGAGAGAGTGTCTGTGGGGGAGGGAGAGAGCAAGTGTATGAGGGAGTGTGTGTGTTGTGTACAGGAGAGGGGCAGAGTGAGCATAAGGCTGAGTCCATGCTCCCTGCTTGCTCGCTGATGCGCGCTGAGGCTCAGGGAAAGCGGGTGCTTTCCCTGGCCTTGCGGTTGCTTACCGCACGCACTCTCAGCGGGCCGTCAGGGGGCGGGTGCGTCACTGGCCGGGGGGCGGTCCAGTGAAGTCACGGAGCTGGTTCGCCCTCATTGGGCGAACCGCTCACGTGACCGGCCTGTCTCGCCGGCAAGTGGGGGAATTTAAAATTCCCCTAAGACCTACACTTCCGCGCGCTTGCGGAAGCGCAGGTGAGCCCCTACTAAAGCCGCTATAATTGCGGCTGTAGGGGCTCAGTGGCAAGCATCAGCAAGCGAGAGCACGCTCAAGCAAGCAAGCACTAACCATGGCCTGGGCCTAAGGGCTGCACTTATACTGCCGGCGACGGCGGGTCAAAACAAATGCATTGCCGCCGTCGCGTGCGCTTATAGTAAGCGCGACGGCTTGGTCGCGATCGCTGGAAGTCATCTTAATTTGATATTTACAGCGACCGTAGCCCGACGTCGCCGGCACTATAAGCTTAGCCTTAGGGAGAAAGTGTGAGGGGGAGAGACACAAGGCAGGGGGCAAGGATTGGGGTTCCCCAGAATTTCACAGTCGAATTCTGGTGTTCCGTAACCAAGAAAAGGTTGAAATCCAATGCAATAGAACGTAAATGATGGTCTTGCTCTATACAATTGTTGGCCCAAAACCGCATCATCAATTGGCATAAACGCACCAATACCTTACCTATTGCTTGCTGCCTATGATGGAATAAACTAGCTTGTATTTTAACAGCTCGGTAACTGTCTACACTGTTGTCCACATTTGCTGTGCAGATGAAGAGGTTGACTTTGGACAAACATCAATCACAAATAAGGCGCGCTTTATTCCCCTCTACTAGAAGGCCGAGCATGGTTGCACCGTAGAGTCGAAAGTTCTGTACAGTCATTTCCTAACCTGACGTGATCACCCTTTGGCTGCCAGAGGGACCAGCAATTCAGTGCAGCACAATGTAATGATGCAGGTGCCCTTGGCAGCGAAAGTTTCATCACTAGATATGTCGACTCGCCCTAATTTTCTGTAAATCTCATGGACTTCACAACAACGGAGTTTCAATGACAAAATAAAAAAATAAAAACTATTCCCATTAAAATTACATTTTTGGGTGCAGAACCCTCCAAATCAAACTGATGGCGGACTTGAGATCTCACCGATTGCACACGCAACGGGACTTCCTTTCTCCCAAGCTCCACATTTTGGTAGTTGCTGTCAAATTGAAATTCCAGTGCAAATCCCGGGTTCAGCATCAATCAATGGGATCTCACATCGCTTTCGTGGGTTGCTAACTTCTGTAAATATTACGTGGCAACATCATTCCTGCATTACACAGGGAGCAGTATTGAATAAGCTTCCAAAAGAATCCCATCTCCTCTGCAGGGAGATTACCAGGTTGTCAGCGGCGGGCGAACGGGGAGCTATAAATATCCTGTACAAACAGTGGTACTTGGTGCGCTGTTTGTTACGGTTATATGCGTTCAGATTATTGCTTTTAAGAAGGAGAGTGTATCGGCTGTATGTCCACGACAGAAGTAAGCTATTAGGACTTTGTCCATAAAAATATATATATATTTTAAGTTTGACGGACAGCTAATTTTATAGTAGTCATGTTTACTTTTATTAGCTCAGAATTCTGATTTGCTTTCATACTCTGATAGAAAGTTTGAATAGGGTTTGATGGCGTGTTGTGGAACCAGTCAAATTAGTTGGAAACCCCCATTCAACTCGATGGCTATTTTTTTTTCCCCAGCCGATCACACCTTCCGACAATATGGAATGTCCCCGCTAGTGCACAGCTGACAATTTTATATTGCTCTCCTACAGTATCTGTTACAGGGTCTTGCATTCACTAAGCTCCGATGAGGGGTATTGGAGCTTGCGGCGTTAACTGCCATTGACTTGAATGGAGCTTCAATACAGTATATACTGTAGTGTACCTGACTCCCAAAGGTCCCTCCCAGTTCTTTCAAGATCTGCACACGGGTCTTAAATAATGACACTGTGCTGGTGCATCCATATAGACTTCACTTCAGAAGTGGAACGCTCATCATTTTCTCTGCCAAGTATGTCCACTGTGTGGCCTGCATACAATGTAATGTTCAGACACGGCCTTATCGAAGCTTAGTGAATCTCCCCCTTAGAATTCTCCTAACAGGCAGTGATCAAGATTCTCCATGAGCTGGGATTTGTGTCCTTACAGTTAAGTTTTGCTCACAAAGCAGACTTGGCCGATTAGCGTTGACAAGTCGCATGGCCTTCTCGGGAACGTACAACTTCCTGGACCCATTCAGAAGCATCTTCTGTAACTTCTTCATAGCCCCCTCGTGTGGAATGGGCTAGCTCAAAAGTACCAACTTTTGCATTCCAAACATCAGTTTATGTAGTTTAATGTCTTCTCTCCTTCCCTTTTGCTTCATTATTATAAAACTTGGGCAATATTTATTCAACGTTACTAAGCCATAAGACATCATACTGCATCTTTAAGTTAATGGAGTGTAAGGGGCCTTATGGATTAGCACGCCGCAGGAGATATCAGCCTTTGTAGTTAAATCTCATTGTCTGACATTCTCGGAGACTGACTTTTTTGGGCAGTACTGGATCAACACTGCTTACCATTCAATTCTTCCCCAACTTTATGCTATGTGTGAACTATAAGAAACCAGTGTATCAAAGCGTTGTTAGATCAGGGGAAAAGGCTGTGCCACTTTGAGGGAAGTTGACCTTTCAAGGTCCGTCTGTACCACCGTACAGATCCCAAAGTTCTTCACCAAATGCACCCAGACATGTAGTTCTGCAGGTTCTAGTTTGCAGAAGCCTAAGGCCTTGATTATACCAAGGGCGGTAGCGCTATTCTGAGACGTCACCCAGCGCCAAGCAGCATCTTTATTATATAAGTGAGATAGGGCAGAGGAGGCGGCTTGGAGGCATGGCCGTGAGCGGTTCGCCCTCATTGGCTGAAACGCTCACGTGACACTGCCGTTGCAAGAAAAAAACATTCTCGGTCTCTTTCCCCAGACAACCGCTTTGCAGCACGTCGCGCCGCAACCGTCGCCAGCGGTATGAGCACTTGCGTTGGATGTAAGTTACTTGTTTTGGTGACGCCGCGCACGTTTTTGGGTATAATCACGGCCTGCTTTGTAATAAAAGATGCTCAGAGCGTCCAACTAACGGTAGTTGGGCCATGTGGTCAGTGACTAGATACCAGCAGTGTGTGGTGTGTAAGAACTTCAGTAGATATTGGGGTGTACTGTAGGTTGTCGGATTTGGAGGTCTCAGAGCTGTACTACTTAGCAACTTAGCTGCAATGTAAAAGTCCGTATTCATGCGGATATGATATTGCTGGAATATGCATGATGTGACATGACTGACCCAGTCATCTCGCTAACATCAATGAGAACCAACTATCTCAAACCTTTATTACCCAAATCTTAAAGCTTGATCATAGAGTTTGGCTTATTCTGTATGTGCTTCATTACCTTTGCTATAACTTGTGTTCCAGGCCACCCTTGCAGGAAAGGTGTTAAACCAACACTGCAAATCCCGAGACGGTGCTGGCCGTGTCATCCCACCCCAAGCACGGGGAGAGGAAATGGAACCCGTAGACCACCTTCTGAATGACTATCACTTATTAAAAGCAGTGATACAACTATGCAAACATTGCAGTTCCTGGCTTTTGGAACTAGAACAGAGACATGCTTTGCATTTTACGATAAAAAGCATATATATTTCATGTCAACAATGCGTCGTTCTGTCTATAAAGCATTCATAGAATATACAATGTATTGCTCCTAAGTGATAGGAAATGGAAGTCTTAACGCACCTCATGGCCTTGTGATGTAAAGTTACACTTGGGGTTAGCACTGTTTAATAAATATGACCGTAGATCACTTAAGGCAACACACAGTACTCGCATTTTTATAAAAGCGATGCATTTTTCTTTCTGAAACGGGACCAAACGCATCCCATAAAACTGATCTTATTTAATTTCTCAAGTTGAATTATTTTACGTGCTAGTTTGGCACGCCAATGACCAGCTCCTTCCCACGTGCGCTGCAGTTTGGTTTTACACTTGCCACGGGGACTGTGGTTATTATTTTAGTTGTGGTTTTAATATGTACATCCTCTGTTTTATTAATCCTAACATCAGTAATTGCTATTACCATTGTAAATAGGTTTGACTAATTCCTGAGTTTGGGACATTGGTCAAGCTGTATGTTTTTCTCTGAAATAAATGTGCTCATTCCAAAAGAAACCCTAGTACGTGACTTTCTTCCAACTTCCGCTGCAAAACTCAGCTGGTCAGAACCACAATCTGTACAAATCAAGAGCTGAAAGCCTGTAGTTGCCAAGTGAACAGCAGAAGACCTACAGTATATGGCAGTTCATCTATACTAATATCGATGTTAATGCTTTAATGAAAGTTCTATATGACACACTTGGGTATTCGTTATGCTTGAACTAACCCCATCTGGTTTTCCACAGCTGCATTTCATTGTCGTATACAGTACAAGAGACTGACGACTTGGCCGTGCTGTAGAAATACTGCTTCTGATTAAATCAAGAATAAGTCTGTATCTATTATATACAAGAAATAATTTGGAGTTCCACTGGGAACGCTTTACTACAGGCTTTGGTCCTTTTTTAAATTAAAGTTGCTGCAAAAACTAATTAAGGTTGCTAATTTGCTTAAAAGGGCATCACATGAAGCTTGCTGTCATGGAAGGCCAGACAATTACACCAGGCAGAACGAAGGCGTTAAATAAACAGAGTTTATTTTGGTCTGAGCCAACAGAAGCAACACAATGCACAAAAAGGGCTTAACTCGATACACAGAGGGTTACGGGGGGAATCCTAGCTCGCTAGGTGCTAGGCACTGCCGTTACTAGCTTACTCACAATGTCTTCCACAATCAGTCCACCTCAGGGTATCTCAGTACCTTGAGATGATAGTTGTGCACTTGCAGGTTCAAATCTACTAGTCTCTGCCACCAGGACTAGCTATGAACCAAGAATAACCCGTGGAGGTCTTATCTGCATCGGTTTACATACTTTCCCAGCCTCCATCTGAAACCATGGAAGACCAGGTGCTGAGCAATCCACAAAGAGATGCTCTTTGCTGCCCAATCAGCAAGAGGGCTCACCTGAGACAGACCAATCAGTGCCGTGGGAGCTGACAGCACTTTAAGACAGCCCACAAAGGCAGATTTAAAGATAGTGGGAAATTCAAACTGACCCCTGGGAATCGGGCCAGTGGGGCTAGGACCCAAGTCTTGGTTCCCAGTTTCAGCCTGATACCTCCTGCAGAGATAGACGCTTCAGAGTCGGGTGAACAATGGCTCCACTTTTGAACTACATGTTCCCTGATTGGAGTCCACGCCCTTCCCCACTTCCTCAGTGTTCCCATGCACCTCACCCAACCCAAATCAGATTATGGCCCAAACCTCCATTGTGTTCTGGCCCGATTAAATAGATTACCAGTCCACCACACAATGGATTCTTACAAATGCACAACTAAAATACACATGGGGAATGAAATGCCTACATGTGAGACTTGATAATGCCTACGGTGAGACTTTATAATAAATGTTATGCCCACTTGGTTGCCTCTGAACTGTTTTGGAGGTCCTAGAGTGTCAGCTCTTGGACCCGTGTATTGTGCATGTATTATACGACAAAGATTTCTGTGTGTTTCGCCTTTCCTGGGGTGCTGGGACCAGAAGATTTCTAGGCGGTGAGCTTCAGGGTAGGTTTAACAGAGAAACTTCTTTCAGATTGTGTCTATTTAGCGGAGTTCCAAAGTTACTGGAGACCCCAAAAACGTACCCGGGATTCAGGTTAGATTCCCGGCTACATTGAAGCGCAGTGCTCCGGTCAGAACACTACCATGAAAAGCGTTCTTGTGACTCACCACTAGGAGGTCCTGCTTCAGCACAGACCAGAAAAGGTAAAAGGAGGCACAGGGAGGAAAAGGGTACCTGAAACAGTCAAGGGGTCCCTAATATAACAGGTGGGGCTGCCCAGTTCTTGCCCCGGTCACCCTAACTCTTGTATAGGGGTTCAGGGATGCTACAGTCATTTATAAAACTGAGGGTTTTATTAAGATATAAGGCTGAGCAGGTTTTTATAAAATAAGAAGTTTATTTATTGAGTGTCAGATGTCGCTTGTGGGGAAAAAATAGTTACAGTTTTCACTCTGATCTCCCACACCAAATAGACTTGGCATATTTTAATATAGAAGAGTATAGGGGGGGGCGTGTCCAGGACGTCAGCGAGGATGGTCGTGTGAGAGGAGAGCTCCACAGACCCTCGTGAATAACCTTATCTAAAAGCGCTTTCCCCCCCAATTTTCGGCCCCCAAAGTGTTGACTCTGACTGACCAAACAAGCAGATTTGAGGTACTACGGGAGCCCCTGCTGCAGCCACAAATGGATATAGATGTGAACGGTGCTTTGGGTGTGAACACAGTAGTAGATAATGAAGAGAGAGAACCCAATGTAGCACTCAGGTTCACACTGGTGATGAGTGAATGATTTAAAACATAATCTTTATTAGTAGCAACGTATATAAAATAATGGATGATAGAACAACGTACTGGAGGTAGGTTGATCCTAAATAATGATAGCCATATTGGCTCCGGATCAGACTAGTTTGTGTGTACCAGGTAATTTAAATAAACCACTGGTGACATGACAGCACAGAAATCCTGATGCGGACCTGTGTAATGAGTGAATGCTCTGGGTGTGCCCGGGTAGGTACTGAGACTACAGATCACAAGGATAATAACTGCATAGATCCTAGTATAAAATGGTAAGTGTGACCAGTAGCAACTGATATACATAGTATATTTGTTTTGTATGTTTATCAGTAGTGGTAATTGTGCAATCGGCTATGCTCCTCTGTAAAAATCTGCATACCCAACAAGTGTCAGGATGACCTAAGGTAACCCTCTGAGTGCTAAACAGCAGGAGTGTGTTGACCTGTAGTAACCTGCGTGGCTATTACCAGAGGTAAGTACCCTGACTGTAGGTCGTGGAAAAGGTCAGTAGGACCCCAATAAGGGAGACATTGATGATGGGAGACAAACATATAACTTCAGCATATATCAGAGGGCTAGGCTGTTGCACTGACTGAAAGGTAAAACCTCACTGCTGCTGTGAAGGGATCCAGACACAGCAGCGCAGCGTCAGTGTTGCTGCAGGCAGGGTTACTCAGTACACATATATATCGGAGCACTTTCCCTGTAAACACTCCTGAACGAGGCTAAGAGTGACCGTCGGGGCACTTATACCCGGTATGATACTGCACGAGCAGACTACCGCATCAACTCGCGGTTCAGAAAATCATGCGGAGGCAGTGACTGATCTGCGCGTGCACGTGGGAGGTAGGAGCCGACGTGCGCGTTTCGGGAGAGGCTTTCTCAAGGCGAATGGTGAGTATCACTAAGGATACCCTGCGCGTAGGCAGGTATATATAGGGCCCCCAGAGATGACGTCACAGATTAACCCCTGGTGTGCCGTGATATGCTTGGTTCTGTTACAGGGCACAGTAAGTATACCAATGTGTGTGACTGCATATCCAGCACACTAATGTAATAAAGATCTGACTGTAATTGTGTGTGGTTGTTGCTTTATTGTCAGATACATGCATAGTGGAGCGGTGATGCACTCCTACTGTGCTGCAAGGGTAGTAAAAGGTGATGCCTAATAAATAATCATGTTAGTTTATACATGGTGGTGTTAGGGTCCAGAGAGACCCTAGTGGAGATGATGTCACAACTCTGAGGTGGTGGTAGTCTGTGTACACAGGATTGGGGAACTACCTGATGCAGACATGGCAATACTATTTAATAAATAAATAAATAAACAGCAAATGGAATATGAAGCGGTGAAGGGTGGATAGATATATAAGTGCAGACATGATCCATGGTGCAGTATAGCACTCAGAGGGTTACCTTAGGTCATCCTGACACTTGTTGGGTATGCAGATTTTTACAGAGGAGCATAGCCGATTGCACAATTACCACTACTGATATACATAGTATATTTGTTTTGTATGTTTATCAGTTGCTACTGGTCACACTTACCATTTTATACTAGGATCTATGCAGTTATTATCCTTGTGATCTGTAGTCTCAGTACCTACCCGGGCACACCCAGAGTATTCACTCATTACACAGGTAATAGCACTGTGGATATTCTGAACACATGATACATAAGCTTGGCCCCCTGCAGACGCACTTACCACAACTCCCTCCTACTGTCTCTGTACGTTCTCCCTACCTACCAATTAGACTGTAAGCTCCTCGGGGCAGGGACTCCTCTTCCGAAATGTTACTTTTATGTCTAAAGCACTTATTCCCATGATCTGTTATTTATATTATCTGTTATTTATTCGATTACCACATGTATTACTACTGTGAAGCGCTATGTACATTAATGGCGCTATATAAATAAAGACATACAATACAATACAATACAGGTCCACATCAGGATTTCTGTGCTGTCATGTCACCAGTGGTTTATTTAAATTACCTGGTACACACAAACTAGTCTGATCCGGAGCCAATATGGCTATCATTATTTAGGATCAACCTACCTCCAGTACGTTGTTCTATCATCCATTATTTTATATACGTTGCTACTAATAAAGATTATGTTTTAAATCCTTCACTCATCTCCAGTGTGAACCTGAGTGCTACATTGGGTTCTCTCTCTTCATTATCTGACCAAATAAGCAGGCATGACGAGTAAACAAAAAACGCAGCCCACTCAAGGGGTAACAAAGTTTTTTTCCCCCTCGCAAAAGAGCATCGAAACGGCCCTGAAAATCCAAGATGGCGCCGGATCAGCAAGCGCACGCGGCTCAAAACAGCAGGCCTCAGTTCGGGATCGAGGAGAAGAAGCACAGAGCCCTGAAGCAACCCTTACCAGGGAATACATGCAGGAGCTGATGACATCCATGCTGGATAAGCTACATGTTTCGATCCAAAACGACCTGAAAGCAGCCGTAACGGAGCGTAGGCAAGATATAACAGGCCTAACAGAACGCACCTCCGCCCTGGAAACTAAAATGGAGGAGACCCTGCAGGCGCAGACGGCAGCAGAAGACGAAATATTTAGACTGGGTCTGGAGGTCAGCAGCTTAAAAGAGGAGGACCAAGAAAACCGCGACAGGCGGCAGAATATCAGGATACGAGGCATACCTGAATCTGTCCTCCCTGACCAGCTGCAATCTTACCTTCTAGATTTTTTTTTTCTTCACTGTGTGACGACTTGGATACCAAGGACCTAGAAATGGACAGAGCTCATCGAGCCCTTGGACCGAGATCAGACGACCCAAACAGAACTAGGGACGTCATAGCTCGCCTCCATAGATATGCGGTCAAGGAAAAATTAATGATGGCCTGCAGGACGAAGGAACCTCTCACGTTTCAAGATGACCATCTACAGGTTTACAATGACCTGGCACAAGTCACGGTCAATAGGAGACGAGAGCTCAAGCCGCTGACCACGATGTTGAGAGAGAATGGCATCAAATATAAATGGGGATTTCCATTTAAACTAATCGTGAACAGGAACGGAAAGTTTCACGCCATCAGACACCCCGCAGAGATGACCCGTCTAGCCAAAGCGGTGGGCCTGAACCCCCCTTCAATGTAGAATTCGGACATCCCCAGGTCCCATAACCAAGAGACTGAGGATCCACCGATCAGAGCCTCGGAGAGATTGGCTGGTCAAAAACAGCAAAAAAGATAAAGAAAGTTTAACTCACCTGTATGACTCTGTGTTCAATTCCCAGTTGTTGCATCGTTATGCTCAGGAAGGCCCAGTCACGTTGACAGAAGAAATCCTGAGAGCACAGACAAAACCAGCTGCAGCAAGAAAGAGGCGTAGACCAAGACCACAGAGGATCTATAAAATATGCATCTAAGAAATAAGCTGCACAACCACCGGTAAGAGGCCTGACCTACACCGCTTCCAGATCCACAGATGTCTGCATACCCGCCGCGATAAAGAAGGAAGAGGGAACCGCCGACCCAACCGAGCTCAAGTCAAAGACCCGGAACAGCTGACCAGATCATACCTGTACAGGGGAGCGAGAAAGCAGGGGATCAGGGCCCTCGGAATAAAGAGTGAGGTGTCGGCCGAGAAGGAGTTGTTACCCCCCTTTGTTTTTCCTCCTCCCCCATCGACGCGGCATTTGCTGGACATCTTCGGCAGAACGGCTTGAGGCATAGGCTGGCTAGATCGAGAGAGACCACCGAGACTGGCAGCCCCACGCAAAGATACCGGGTAGGAATCCCAGCATAAATGTGAGTACAGACATACCCCGCATTAACGTACGCAATGGGACCGGAGCATGTATGTAAAGCGAAAATGTACTTAAAGTGATGCACTACCTTTTTCCACTTATCGATGCATGTACTGTACTGCAATCGTCATATACGTGCATAACTGATGTACATAATGCATTTGTAACCAAAATAAATACAGTAGGCTTTATAGAAAGAAAATCTTTAATGTCCGCTGATTTTTTTCTTACTAGTGCTGGCTGATGCAAAATGGATGAACGGAAAATTATGTTAAAATGATGTCAATTACCCCACTCACTCAATCCCCCCCACAAAATACATACCAAAACCCCCCACCCCTCTAAATACATGTAACCCCACCCCGCAATACATAATAAAAATACCCGCTCCCGCCAATACATTTTAAAAAGACCCCCACCGCCTCAATACATTTTTAAAAGATCCCCCCCCCCCATACAAAAATCGGGCCGCACGGGTAAAATCATCACATCTCCTCCAACACCCCTCATATCACCACCCTGCGTCTCCCATATATCACCCCACCTGCATGTCCCTCACATCATCACCCCCCCTGCATGTCCCTCACATCATCACCCCCCCTGCATGTCCCTCACATGATCCCCCCCTGCATGTCCCTCACATCATCCCCCCCTGCATGTCCTTCACATCATCCCCCCCTGCATGTCCCTCACATCATCCCCCCCTGCATGTCCCTCACATCATCCCCCCCTGCATGTCCCTCACATCATCACCCCCCCTGCATGTCCCTCACATGATCCCCCCCTGCATGTTCCTCACATCATCACCCCCCCTGCATGTCCCTCACATCATCCCCCCCCCTGCATGTCCCTCACATCATCCCCCCCCCTGCATGTCCCTCACATCATCCCCCCCTGCATGTCCCTTACATCATCCCCCCCTGCATGTCCCTTACATCATCCCCCCCTGCATGTCCCTCACATCACCCCCCCTGCATGTCCCTCACATCATCCCCCCCGCATGTCCCTCACGTCATCACCCCCCCTGCATGTCCCTCACGTCATCACCCCCCCTGCATGTCCCTCACATCATCACCCCCCTGCATGTCCCTCACATCATCACCCCCCTTGCATGTCCCTCACATCATCCCCCCCTGCATGTCCCTCACATCATCACCCCCCCTGCATGTCAATCACATCATCCCCCCCCTGCATGTCCCTCACATCATCCCCCCTGCATGTCCCTCACATCATCACCCCCCCTGCATGTCCCTCACATCACCCCCCTCCCTGCATGTCCCTCACATCATCCCCCCCCCCCTGCACGTCCCTCACATCATCCCCCCCTGCATGTCCCTCACATCATCACCCCCCCGCATGTCCCTCACATCACCCCCCTCCCTGCATATCCCTCACATCACCCCCCCCCCCTGCATGTCCTTCACATCACCCCCCCCCTGCATGTCCTTCACATCACCCCCCCTGCATGTCCTTCACATCACCCCCCCTGCATGTCCCTCACATCACCCCCCTCCCCTGCAGGTCCTTCACATCACCCCCCTCCCCTGCATGTCCTTCACATCACCCCCCCCCTGCATGTCCTTCACATCACCCCCCCTGCATATCCTTCACATCACCCCCCTCCCCTGCATGTCCTTCACATCACCCCCCCCCCTGCATATCCTTCACATCACCCCCCCCTGCATGTCCTTCACATCACCCCCCTCCCCTGCATGTCCTTCACATCACCCCCCCCTGCATGTCCTTTACATCACCCCCCTCCCCTGCATGTCCTTCACATCACCCCCCTCCCTGCATGTCCCTCACATCAACCCCCCCATGTCCCTCACATCAACCCCCCCATGTCCCTCCTCCCTTTCTTCCCCTACCTGAAGCAGCGTGCAGGTTGCGGGCGGCAGAAGCACGGCAGTAAGCGGAGGCTCTGAGCGGGCTCGGGAGGGGGGTGATCGGAAGAGCCAGGGGGGTTGGGGGGGGGGGGGGGTGATCGGAAGAGCCGGGGGGGTTGGGGGGGGGGGATCGGAAGAGCCAGGGAGGGTGGGAGGGGTGATCGGAAGAGCCAGGGGGGGTGGGGGGTGATCGGAAGAGCCAGGGGGGGTGGGGGGTGATCGGAAGAGCCAGGGGGGCTGGGGGGGTGATCGGAAGAGCCAGGAGGGGGTGGGGGGTGATCGGAAGAGCCAGGGGGGTGATCTGAAGAGCCGGGGGAGGTGGGGGGGTTTCGTAAGAGCCGGGGAAAGGAAGAGCCAGGGGGAAGCTGGGGAACTGAAGAGCTAGGGGAGCCGGGTAAAGGAAGCGCCGGGGAGGGGAAGAGAGGGCACACCGCCGCAGCATGCGCACGCTGCCCCCTGGTGTCCGTACTCGCGAAGCATGTGTACGTACACAGGGGGTAAGGTGCAATTAAAAAAAAATGTACGTACTTGTGAGTGTACTTAAAACGGGGTATGCCTGTACTTTAACCCCTTAAGCTTGGCCCTCATCGCTGAAGGAGAAAGATACTCCATAAGCATCCTCTGAAACTCCAGGAGCCTAAGCGATGGTCAGGAACATAGACTGTACGTGACGGTATACTCTTGATATACCTACAGAAAAACACTGTTCCCGAAATCAGACTATGGCCGAGAGTGACACCAGTTTTTGCAGTTATAATTGTTAATGTAGTTAAAGTGGTTACAGTGGATAAACTCCTGAGTCTATCTATCTCCCTTCCCCCCACCCTCTCCCCTCCCCTGGTTACCAAAAATTGTCATACCAATGACTGTTAGGATCATGATGGACAATACCGCTGGGTATATATAATATATATAGTTGCCGATTAAAGCTGTACTAAGATAGACCACCCAGCGAACTCCCCCCTCCTCCTCTCCCCCCTCCCCTCTCCCCCCCCTCCCCCTCACCCACCTCCCCCTCTCCCCCCCTGGAGCCAATCCAGCCTCAACATAGTCAGAGTATGGTTAAATGGTTAAACGGTCAAATTTCGAGCAGCTCTATACCAACCTGTCCCCTCTCACCTTCCCCGCCCTCCCCGTTCTTCGAACAAAAAAGATCACAAGGGTTCATTTTGACTGCTATGCTTAACCTGCACGAGTCCTAAACAAGTGATACCCACTATGTCAAGAGGCCCAACTCCCTGGGCTGTTGTTTTCACCGTGGTGCAAGACATGTGGGACTGATAGCATTGTAATTGATATCGATATGGTCATGTTCAGCAGGGGAAACTGCTAATCACACTGTTCGGTTCAAACAAGAGGATGAATGTTATTTATGCTGTTACCCATACTATGACGCATAACGAAGGGGACTGACACTGCACAAGCTGCCACGTATATGTCGTTCTGCCCGCTCCATGGAGTGGATAATGACGCTCCTGTGGACCGGGTAGTAACAAATAGCAGGCTCCCACTATAACCCTTTCTGTAATAGCAGATGTGTCTCCCACCCCTCCTTCCTCCCCTCCAGCTGAAAACACACATTAAATTCCCCAGTTGCTCACTGGGAAAATCGTGCCCAAGCACCCTCCCCCCCTACCCCCCTCCCCCCCCCTCCTCCATCTCAAAATGACTCCCCAAGCAGCTCACCTGCTCCTATGGTTAGCTACAGTGTCTTGAAGCAGAGACTGGTCTCTGACGACAAATGGGACGCACCGCTCCCCTCACTGAACAGGCAGTGACATCTCGGTTATTCGCGTTGTAATCCCAGCTTCATGGGACAAGTTATTTATATGCCAACTTACCTGGGTGTGGTGCCATTTCCATGCGCTGGAGGTAGTAAGATTGTTAAATAGTGTTGTACATTACAGAACCTAATGCTGAACGATCATCAGAATAATGACTAAGGGCTTCGAATCCTCCTCCCCTTCCTTGCCCCCCCCACCCCACATCCTCCCCCGCCCCCCCTTTCCGCTCCCCTTCCTTCCACTACCCCTCCCTTCCCATCCCCTCTCCCATCGCCCCACCCCCTCCCTCCTTTCCTTTCTCTTTCAAAGAGACTACACTGAACAATGCAAACACTAATGTTGGAAAGGGGGGGAAAGTGTTCAGTGAAGGCACCAGAAGGTCTGGACCCCTCTGATACCCACCGGTAGTTGACGCCGGAACCACCCCCGAAGGGCACTCCAGCCCAAATGCCAGTCGCCCAGGGACCTGGCGCCTTTTTGTTAGATCCCAGAAGGGACCTAATCACCTCTATCTACTATCTGCTTACCCTGTCCCAGCGGATCTTTACCCCACTCTCTCTCCCCTCTCCACCCTTCCCGTCACCTCAGTACACCTGGATCGCTCCACAGGGAAAATACACCCACTATAAGTGTTTGCTGGGGCACTGCAAGCTCCTAAAGTACAGATTCAAGACCCCCCCAAATGGGAAAGGAGGGGTCCTAAGGTCCCACGCCACAAGTAAATCCAATGGCTACCACGGCCCCAATTAAGATATCACTAAATGTCAAAGGCCTACAAAACAACAGGAAGAGGAGATTGGCCCTCCAAGATGAAAAAATCAGGGGGAGACATCATATTCCTACAGGAGACCCACTTCACATCGCAAGACCCCCCAAATTTATTCAAAAAAGTGTTTCCAATGTGTTTTTTCGCATCATTTAGTAGTAAAAAAACGGGGAGTGGCCATATTAATCCGACAAGGCACTCCATTTAATCATATCAAAACAGAAGTGGATCCAGAGGGTAGATTTTTGGTGGTATATGGCTCCTTAGCAGGTATGGCAATTGCTCTAATTAATGTATACGCCCCTAATGAGAACCAAACGGAATTTCTAAAAACAGTTCTCGAGGGCATTGACCCGGGTTATCTGTCATCAATGTTAGTGGGTGGCGACCTAATCATGGTTTTAAACCCCACCGAGGACAGATCAACCATAATAGGTCACCCCCGTACAGCCCACTCCCAACACACTGGGAAAAGGTTCAGGGGAATACTGAATGAATTCTCATTGGTGGACATATGGAGATCCCAGCACCAGGGCCAGAGGGACTACACTTTTTACTCAGCACCTCATCAGACCTATTCTCGTATAGACTACTTCCTAATAACCAAAAATGTCCTAGAAGCCTCCACTAAATCAGATATTGGCCCGATTACCTGGTCAGATCATGCCCCCATCACTTTGACCCTATCAGTACCATTCGAAAAAACTACATCCTACTCCTGGAAACTAAACGATTCCTTATTGAACCATCCTGAGATAGAGAGAGAGATCAGAACCTCACTTAAGGACTACTTCTTTTTCAACTCAGGATCAGTCTCATCTCCAGCAGTCCTTTGGGAGGCCCATAAGGCAGCAATTAGAGGCAAATTTATCTCTATTGCGTCCCATAGGAAGAAAGTCAAACAAAAATTGATTAAAGAACTAACGGACAACATTATCACAAGCTCATAAAATTAACCCCTCAAAAAGAGCGTATAAAACTTTAATTACAGCCAGATTAAAACTTAAACAAGCCCAGCTAGAGGATGTAGAAAAAGCCCTCAGGTGGACAAACCAACAGTACTATGATGAGGGCAACAAGGCGGACAGACTTTTGGCTAGTAGGCTGAGAGGAATACAGAAGAGATCCCAAATAACGGCGATCAAGAATAGATCTGGTGAGATACAATATAGCGATAACAAAATAGCAGCCGAGTTTACAAAATATTATACTGAACTATATAACCTAAGATCTAAAAATGGCCGGCCTGAACCAATAGCATCAGAATCCATAAAGAAATATTTAGATAGTTGCCACCTCCCTACATTAACGGAGGAGGAAAACGCAATCCTCAATGCTGAGATTTCAAAAGAGGAACTGGAAGAGGCGGTTAAGGTGCTCAAACTCTCTAAGTCCCCTGGTCCTGACGGTTTCACCAATGTCTACTACAAGAGATTCCTACCTATACTATCCACGCATCTATTAAAAATGTTCAACCATTTTATGGAGGGGAACCCAATCCCCACCTCAATGTCTCTCGCTAACCTAGCAATCATCCATAAGGAAGGCAGAGACCCGATGCAATGTGGAAGTTATCGTCCGATCTCCCTTCTCAACAACGACCTAAAATTATATAGTAAAATACTAGCAAATAACATTGAAATCAAACTTTAATTATAAGTGGAGCCCTACATACATCAAATACCTGGGAGTACATGTATCGAGGAACTATTGCTCCCTATACCAAAATAATTATCCCAACCTATTTAGGAAAATTAAAAAAGATATGGATTGATGGGAAAAATACCAGATCTCATGGATCGGGAGAATGATCTCAGTTAAAATGAATATACTCCCCAAATTATTATATTATTTCCAGACGCTCCCGATCCATGTCCCTAGTTCTGAATTAAAAACTATCCAAAATAAAATCTTCCAATTTATTTGGAACGGAAGGAGACCCCGGGTAGCTAGGTCGGTTCTTGTGGCGTCTAGGACAAAAGGAGGACTGGGGGTCCCAGACATTAATAGATATTACCAAGCAACCCAATTAAAACAGGCGGTCATTTGGAACTCGGACCCACACAAGCTATGTTGGCTAGCAATTGAATCTCACTACTCCAGAACGCCTTCTCTACCAGCTTTTCTCTGGAGCGGTGACAGGGGAATGACATGGCGCCCAAATTCGGGCTGGGGGCAATGAAACATACTTGGGACATATGGGCAAAAACTAAAACGAAATTCCTACTCTCGTCCCCTTGCTCACAGCTCACTCCAATATTTGACAACCCTAAATTCCCACCAGGGTGTGAAACCCGACAATTTGACCTATTTAAAACAATGGGGATCAGAGCGATCGTGGACCTGCTGAGCGATGGACAGTTCCTGAGTCTTCAAGAATTGCGAACCAAATTAAAATTACCCCACCTGGATACATTTAAGTTTCTCCAAATTCGACACTTTCTACAAAAAATGTCCCCATCATTGAAATCCCCCCTCTCACAAAATTTGAGAAACTCTGTCGCGAAGGAGTACATCAAAAAGGTCTAACACAAATATATGCCGGCATGGAGAATACGGCGAACTCTACCGCTCACGACTATATGCTTAAATGGGAAGCGGAATTGGACATAGTTATTGACAGAGAGGACTGGGAGGAAATGTGGGACGCGGCCTCAGGAACTTCCATCTGTACCACGGTGAAGGAAAACATCTATAAAATAATGTATCATTGGTATCTTACCCCAGTGAGGTTAAAACAAATCTACCCTCTGGCCTCAGATCTATGCTGGAGAGGCTGTGGACATAGAGGGGACATGGCCCATATCTGGTGGTCATGTCCAGAAATTCAGAAATACTGGCTTACGGTACAAGATTTGATAAAAGAGGTCACAGGCCTCACAATTCCTATAGATCCACTGACCTTCCTACTGGGCAGACCGATAGAGGACATCGATCGCCCAGTATGGAAATAAATCTCCTTTATTCTAACAGCAGCAAGGTGTTCAGTCGCATACTCTTGGAAGAAGATAGCGCCCCCCACCAAACAGCTAGTGAAAAAAAGAGTTAACGATGTTATGAGTATGTAAAAACTCACGGCCTTCTTGAAACGCTCAACTGAAGGTTTCTATAAAATCTGGGAACCCTGGTTAACCCATTAATCCGAACCAAATCAGGATACAACCCCAGACGGATCTGAACCACAGTAAGGCCGTGAAAGATGGATGCCGGGACCCGGCCAGACGAGGAGAGGGTGGATTGACTCCCTCTCTCCCCCCCCCCCCCTCCCGCCCTCCTCTCCCCTCTTCTCTTTCTTTTTCCACACCTCAGGGACCATGACTTGGCCATAGGGGATCTTTCCTTTCTTTCTCTCTCCCCCCACATGAACAAGGAAAATACAACTGTATTAGGCCAACACTGATAATGTAAAACCAATGTCTGTAAAGATGATTATGCCTAATAAAAACGTTTGAAAAATAAAATAAAAAATACTAGCAAATAGATTAAAACCTATCTTACCGTGACTCATAAGTATAGCTCAAGTAGGATTTGTCGCGGGCAGGCAAGCCTCAGACAATACTCGTAAGATAATCAATATTATAGACCATGTCCACCTCACAGGAACCAAAGCAATACTTCTAAGCCTAGACGCAGAGAAGGTATTCGATAGAATTGATTGGCTCTTCCTTGACCACACCTTGCGTAAATTTGGCTTCAAAGACGCATACCTAGAAGGGGTCCGCAGACTCTACCAAGACCCGGCAGCAACGGTAAAATTACTGGGGGGCAGCCTCCAGAGATTTAACATTAAAAATGGCACAAGACAGGGATGCCCCTTGTCCCCTCTCCTTTTTGCACTCACCATAGAACCCCTGGCGGCCACTATTCGAAACAATGTAGACATCCAAGGAATAGTAATTGGGCATACACAATATAAGATATCACTATTTGCGGATGATATCTTAACGCTCTCCAAACCCCAAATCTCGCTCCCCAATCTTCAAAAAGAACTCCGAGACTTAGGACAAATATCAGGATACAAAATTAATAGTGACAAATCCAAAGCGCTGAATTTAAACCTGCCTGAGCCAGAGGTGAAACTCCTTAAGCTATATTTTAACTACCGATTTAGTTCCTCCTGTATCAAATTTTTGGGAGTAAAGATATCGGGGAACTACCAATCCTTGTATCAGCATAATTACCCGGCCTTATTTCGGAAAATCAAACAGGACCTAGATAAATGATGAGGATACCAAATATCATGGATCGGGAGGATGATCTCGGTTAAAATGAACATACTCCCCAGATTTCTATATTATTTCCAGACACTCCCGATCCACATCCCTGGCTCGGAATTGAAGAATGTCCAAAAACAAATCTTTCATTTTATTTGGCAGGGTAAAAAACCTAGAATCGCCAGGGCAGTTCTGCTGGCTTCAAGAGGGAGAGGAGGTCTGGCAGTCCCAGACATTACAAGATACTATCAAGCCACCCAGCTGCGACAGGTAGTAGTCTGGAACGCAGACCCAGGCCAATATTGCTGGCTTGACATAGAATCGCAATACGCTGGCACGCCTTCGCTGCCAGCATGCCTTTGGTCCCTGAGCAGAGAAGACATGCAGAATAGTAAATTCAAATTAGGTCCGATGAGACATACATGGGAGATCTGGACGAAATGCAAATTCAAATTCAAGCTCACGACCTTTAAATCACAACTCATCCCAATCTTTAAAAATACTAAATTCCCACCTGGCTGTGAGCCCAGACAATGTGAGCCCAGACAATTTAGCCAACTTACAGTTAAGAATATTAGGGCAGTTGCCGACCTCTTGAGTTTCGGGCAGTTCCTGAGATACCAAAGATTACAAAATAAATATGAAATGGTAGGACTGAACGTTTTCAAGTACCTCCAAATTCGGCATTTTATCCAAACACTATCCCCAACATTGGAATTTCCCCCTCTCACCAGTTTTGAAAGGCCGTGCAGGGAAACAGCCCACCAAAAAGGTCTTATAACTCATATATACGGAATTAGAGAGGGCAATAGACGCCCCCACCCATGACTATATGCTTAATTGGGCAGCAGAATTGAATATAGTTATAGACCGAGAGGACTAGGGAAGTATTTGGGAATCAGCCTCAGGAACTTCTATATGTACCACTATTAAGGAAAACATCTATAAAATATTGTTTCGTTGGTATCTTACCCCAGTCAGAATAAATCAAATCTACCCTCTGGCCTCCGATCTATGCTGGAGAGGCTGCGGACAAAAGGGAGACATGGCCCATATCTGGTGGTCATGTCCAGAAATTCAGAAATATTGGGAAACCATACAGTCTATAATTAAAGAGGTTACCTACCTCACAATACCCATTGATCCGTTGACCTACTTATTGGCCAGGCCAATAGAAAACATTGACCGACCAACAAGAAAATTAATCTTCTTCATACTCACGGTGGCTAGGTGTGCGGTGGCTGCTTCATGGAAGGTGTCTCCCCCCCCCAAGCAAACAGTCAAGAAAAGAATTCAAGAGGTAATGTTGATGGAGAAGCTATCAGCCTTCTTGAAAAGGACAACGGTATCCTTCTATAAAGTATGGGAACCATGGCTGATTCAAACAGTAGATTAAAATTGCCCCATCCTCAACCACCAACAGAAGAGACATGGGTTGAATCCCTAACGGGAAACTGAGGAAGACGGGACCATCCCCCACCGCCCCCCCCCCCCTCTCTACTCCCCCCATCATATTCTGTTTCTTCCCCCTCTCGCTAGCCCCTTAGGCCCATGAGGACGGGTCGGGGGCATGTTGAGACTATCTATATTAACAAAGGAAAAACAAAGAAAACCTTGTATTAGGCCAAGATATATTTGTAACAATGTAAACTGTATTATTGCCTAATAAAAAAAATTTGAAACAATATAGAAGAGTATAAAAGTATATTTTATTTAGCAGCAGTGTTTTAAAATATGTTTAAACTTTATGCATTAAATCAGGCAGGGTTTTTGTCCTGCAAGACTCAGAGGGGAGCTTATGGCTAATAGAGTGTGGAGCCATCCAGTCTACGCCTAGGTCCCTAGATCAAAGTCACACATGCTGGCAGAGGTGTGAAAGCCCTCTACACAGGATAGCTGAGTTAAGTGTTCCAAATCCTGTGATGAAATACAGGCCATCCTGGCCAGTTGTCACTGGTTGGAGATGATATTCCCACGCCACGGGTTGGAGGACATGCTGTTGGACTGCCTGTCCCAAAGTGTATGACCGCTCGTTGCCATCCCAGAAGTCTCTCTGTTGTTCTCTCTTTTGTGTTCCTATGTGTTCTCAAGTGATTCCAGAAGTCCAATTTGCCATAAGGGCAAGAACGGGTCGGACCGGACCCAGAGACGCCTTGCTGCGATTGCAAGGAGGAAGGCTGCAGGACTTTTTAAACCGGAATATTTTCTAAGTCCCCACTTCGGCCCTGGACTGTTTTAAAGACTTTATTTAAACTACTGTAGGAAAGTCAGTTTGTCAACCCCAGACCCCAGAAGTGTATCTTCTTCTGCCTATTGTAATTCAATGTGTGTTTGCCTGTTTCTACGGAATAAATTACAATTTATTTTACTTATTGGCTTTGCTCAGTGATAAGATCCCGGTTTTAAATGTGTAAGTACCTGGTCTCCCGTGACAATGGGGACATACCGAAATACACTTGGTCAGCCATTTTGGCTACAGTAAGATGGCCATAAGAAAAGAAAAAAACTCCTCTGGTGCTACAATGTATATATGTAAATCGGTGTCAATAGATAAGTGCGTAATGTAAAAGGAGTAGATGAGTGAAATCAAACTGCCAGGAGATGGCTGGATTTCCAGGTTGGAGCAATGTCTTCCGTTTCAAGGGTGGCACTCGATGGGATCAGATGGTATAGCCGATATATATCGAAATGGAAAAAAAGCAAACATAGTGCAACACTGTATGGTACAGATAACAGTAAGTAAACACGGTGTATAGGATCTAATCCAAAAGAGCTCAGGATAGTAGACAACGAGAGTACATAATACAATAATACATAGTGGACAAAGATCATGTAATGGCACAATGTGAATGTCTCTAAGGACTTGAGCGATCAATCACTGAGGCTTGAGTAGAACAGTGGCACTTTTTTTTGTACATTTATGAAATTAAAATACCCTTGTTGGAGGGTAAAATTGGACTCCTACTCACAAGATTTGTTGGAATGCAAGTGTGTCTCAAGCGGGTTTCCGGATCTCAGCTGGTCTGCATGTTAAGCCTTGAGCGCTGCTGGACATCCTTATTCTCACCAGCGGTGGCGTTTGTTGCTCGGGTTTCATGAGCGGTCAAAACTGCAGCTCGGCATCTCAGTGGGTCCTCGTGGTTACGTCTCTGGCTCCACCTCTCTCTGACGTCACTGCGTAATGGTGCACTGTGGTATACGGCATATGTTGTCTACCACATTATACGGTCTGTCCAAAGCATACAGTAATGAACCAGCCCCAATTCCAGTGCTAGAGCATTTTAGTTATCCAGAGTTTTTATTCCAGTTTGGATGTTAATAAAATCTACTCCTTACTGTGACAGGATCCCTTTCTAAGCCCTGCAGTGAGAACCTAGTCCTTACTGTGGCAGGATTCCTTCCTAAGCCCTGCGGTGAGAACCTAGTCCCTACTGTGGCAGGAATCCTTCCTAAGCCCTGCAGTGAGAACCTATTCCCTACTGTGGCATTATTCCTTCCTAAGCCCTGCGGTGAGAACCTACTCCCTACTGTGGCAGGTTTCCTTTAGTGCTGTGTGTGGGCTGCTAATACTGGGAAACTGCCCTAACTCAGAAAACCAATAACTTTGCTACCCTTTTACAGAGCTTGGGGAGCCCCAGAGACCCCCTCTTCTGGTTCCTCTTGGGATCTGAGGAAAACATCCAGGTCCCAAACATTTATGACCTATGATCCCATGTGACGGTGAGGGGTTGTGACGGTGAAGGGGTCCCCAGGCCACCAATTAAAGCATTATGCCCAGCTGGGGTCCCCTGAGTCATAAATGGTGACTGTGAAGTGTCAGTTCTGCAGTCCAGGGCTGGCTGCAGTCCTGAAAATGTATGATACAATGTGTGAAATGTGCCCCAGCGCTATATTGGGGAATTGTTAGTGTCAGCTCTTCAACCCAATTGTTGTATATAACTGTTGTATAATAAAGATGTATGTGGTTTTACTGTTCAAGGAGTGCCAGCCAGTGGGTATGTGCAGGGTGTGAGTTTCAGGGGTGATTTTACTGTAAAATGTCAGGGTGTGTTTGGGTAGACGGGGGCCATTGTTGTGGGTTAACCCGAAACATGTACTCAGGAATCCCCCCAGATTCCTGAGGACATGAGTAACACAGATCACCGGACAAAATCCTCCCTAGAACGCAGTTTGCAGCTCACCGCCAAATCCCCCTGCTTCAGCACAAACCAGGACAGTAAAACTGGGCAGGGAACTGAATTGCCTTAAAGGTTCTTGGAATATTCCCAGACCCCAGTGTGGGGTTCAGTACATCTCTCACCAGGGATAAGGTGAAGAGAGTTATAGGGGTTTTAAGTTAAACTGTAGAATGTCATCTCTTGGACCCGGGCATTGTGAATGCATTACTGTGACTGTGTATAAAATACCCCCCAACCTACATGGCACATAAGGGGTTAATGTTTACCCCCCCCCCCACCACCACACTCCAGTCAGATATAAGACTGAGCCGGTTTGTTTTATTAAAATAAAAGATTAAAACCACATGGAAGCCGATAGCTATCTTTAGTTAGGAGCATCCTAGAAAGATGATATTTGGTGTGGGAATTACTGAGGTACAAACACATAAAGGGGTTATGTTTTTGAGCATTAACGTTTACCCCAAGCATTAAATGAATGTCCCCTATAATTTTGGTATTTTAAAGTTATAAGAGTAAGGAAATTAACATTATAGACATGAGATGACACTTAGGGTGTGTAATCCTGTGTTTTGAAATGCTTAGCAGGCAACCTCTGAGCTTCAAAGAAATAGAAGTGTGAGAGCCATTTGTTCACAGGGGGCATATGGCTACTAGATCAAAGGGACATTTGTCCTAGAGGTGTTAAACATTTTGATGACACGTAGGGTGTGTAATTCTGGGCTTTGAAATGCTTAGCAGATGTCCTGGGAAGTAATCTTGGCTAGGTATGATGTGGCAAGTGGCCAATGAGGGGAAGATTGCATTTTTGTTGCACATGCTCAGTTGCGATACTGAGGCTTTGTGCCAGTTTTTGGAGTGCCTGGCAAACCCTTGTTATAGGTGGGATAATTGGTTCCCACGCCAGAGATTGGCTGTACATTATGGAAATAAGACGTGAAGTTTTTTTAAAAGGTCACGCAGTCAGTAAGTTAGTTCCATCTAAGAGTCATCTGAGATTAAGATTCATCTGAGTTCCATCTTGTAAGCAGATTAATCTAAGATATAGCTGGAGGTACAGAGACTATTTCATTGCCACTAAAGATTTGCATCCAGCATCCAGCATTCGCAAAGACTAAGGATTGGCTAATTAATTCTGCATTGGGAAAATGAAAAGTTTACTTTTGGCGGGATACAGGGCTTTCCGCTAGCGCCCCTAGCCAAGGACTATTACACGGCTCTTTTTGTGCATCAACCCCACGTCTGGGAATTGATGCCTAGAGACTTGATTTATGAGGATTTCATTCTGTGGACATTTTATTTCGTTTTACCCCATCCCAGTGTGTTATTCGTGATAAATTTGTAATTTAAGCTGTGTGTGTTCTTTATGTGAATAAATACAATTTATTTTATTTCATGCTTTATTCAATCAAAGGATCCAGATGGTAAAGTGTTAATAAGCTTGATCTACCGTGACAGGAGGTACCCAGGCCAATAATAAAGGTATTATATCTGGCTGGGTGCCCCTGAGCCATGTTGGGGAATTGTAAAGTGCCAGCTCTGCAACCCAATGATGGCAGAAACACTGTAAATGTATGTGTGTGTCTTACTATTCCAGGAGTGTCAAGCAGCAGAGATTTTCCGGCTTCAGCACAGACCAGAATAGTAAGACCGGGCAGGGGAATGAATTACATTTAAAGGTCCCCCGGTATATGCTCGAAACCCCAGAACTCAGATTGAGGT